>NC_073693.1:22081908-22106908 GCF_029784155.1 Uranotaenia lowii
ACATTTCTCGAGTGTCTGAATTTTGTTAATTTTGTATACGAATACGTATACGGAACACGAGATATGGCTGAAAAATCAAAGAATCCAGCGCATCCCTATTTTGTGTGTTGATCTGCTTTTGCTTCAAATTAGCAGCTTTTGGTTCTTTGCCCATCAAATCACAGGTAACATAGACTGAGGAGCGAAGAACAGCAGAAAGCCGTTCGATCGTTCTCTTGAACCAAACGAACCGTACTGGGTGGTGGTTCAAAAAAGAGTCGAAAAACGGCTCGCAAAAGAACGGCTCGAAAAAGAACGGCTCAAAAAAGAACCGCTCAAGAACCGCTCAAAAAAGAACCGCGACTCGCTCAACTCTGGTTCACAATCTGAACGGCAAGAGCGGAGTATGGAGAGCCGTTCAATTTGATCAAATAAACGGCTCGGCTCGGATGCTCTGTTCGGTTTTTTTCGAGCCGTCCTGTAGCTCTTTTTTAACCACCCACCACCCACTTCGGTTCTTTTGGTTCGGGAGAGTGAACGAACGGATTTCTGCTGTTCTCCGCTCTTCAGTTTGTGTTGTTTGTTTGGTGATGGGAGAGCAACCAAGAGCTGTTTATTTGAACCGGCTCTTTTGGAAAGAACGAACGAACCGTGACTCGTTTGATTCGAAGAACGGACGGCTCTCCACTTTCCGCTCTTGCATATTGTAGCGGTTAAATATTTCAATCGGTGTTGAGCGGCGGGTCACGGTTCATTTTTGAACCGCGGCTCTTTTTTTAAGAGCCACGGGTCGTTCGTTCTTTTTGAAGAACCGGTTCAAATGAGCGGCTCTTGAGCGCTCGCGCATCACTAGTATCAAGTGTTTAGAAGGGGTCGTAACAACCTGAAAGTGTTAAATATTGCACTGAAAATTAGCGGAAAACGGTTTTCGATTAGATGAACTATTAATCTAATAAATATGATGTGCTTTGAAACTAATCGCAACCAGCAGGATACAGCAAACGGCAGCAAAATTTACAGGATAGTGGTGAAGTTCAGGTGCTTCGAGATGTCTAAAGCAATTCTGTGTGGTAATTAAAATATTTTACAAATTTTGGTTTATTTTTATAGAAAGCTTTAATATCTTTCAACCACTCTGGCGCGATCTAAACCATGCAGTCGCAAAAAATAAACTGGAAGAAGGTGCAAATACAAACGCCAAGAAGTAAACAAAAACTAAAATCAGTCATCAGCAAGTTACGCAAGATGAGCGCTCCAGAAGGAAATTTTGGATAAATCCCTCAAGGAGAATCAGGCCGCCCGTGAGCGCTCCAGAAGGAAATTTTGGTTAAATCCCTCAAGGAGAATCAGCCCGCCCGTGAACGAAAAAAAAAACAGGTAATACAGAAGGTTAATATGTAAACATATTTTCTTTTTTATTAAGTTAGCAATGGACCTCTTTTCTTGATCAGGTAACATAACAACTACAACACTCGCCGCAGGAATAAGCATAGAAAATCAGCAGGGGAAAACATGACTTCGAGTGGACACAAGCCCCATCCTCAATGGATCGGAAAGAACAACCGACAAGCGTTTCCGGTAAATCATCGAAGAAGGAATCGGAATCTCTTGGTGTTCCGTAACCACTAACACCACTATGATCCAAAGTGGCAGTTCTGCTGCAAGTGCGGTAACGTTATGCTTTGCTTTTAAAAGGTTATAACATTAAATTTTGTAATATTCGATCAAACCAATTAATTTTTATTTTTCGTTTTCGACAGCACCTGAACGAAGCATCTTGGTGATGGTGACTCAGCGGATGCCTTAAAGTAACCGGGTTCACATTTAAGCTAACCAAACTGACAACTGACTTGCTTCGCAAGTAGGAAGCGGATGATGATGCCGACAGATATCTTTCGTAAGCCTCTCGAAAAAATATAGTTGAATTGTTATTCTAATACCTATATTATTTTTAATTCAGGTTGATATCTCGGCGTTCGTCCGACGATTCCGAATGCGGGGCATGTATATCTTCTCTTGGAATGGAAATAGAAAGAACGGAATGACGGTAACACGATGCAGAGAACACAATCTGCAGATTGAAAATTCGAATCAATAGCAACAACACCTTCCGGCCAAACAGATGCCAGCCCGGATTTTCATCACTTGAGCGGATAGTCATCATCAGTTAAACCGGTTCCGCACAAACAGTTCCGAGTGATATCTAATGAAATGTCGTGTTCACTATATGTACTTAGTGTAGAACGACAAAAACAATGTAAAATAAATAATCCTGTTTTGAAAATAGTGTTTTGTTATTCAAATCAAACAACAGTGACAATTTGGGATTGAGGAGGCAGCAGATCGATTTCGAAATTTCCTACAAATCTCGGACAGAATCCGTTACGAGCGTTCCGAACTATTTCAAGACAACCTGTAAAACACAGGAGACATCGGTTTCGAACATACAGGAAATTTTGACAGTTGTTTTCCTGAGCTGTTTTGCTGTCCTGAAGTCGTCCTGTAATTTCAGCTGTTGAAAATACAGGACGAAATCGCCCCGACCACAGGAGAAAAGATTAAGTGTGTATACACGTTTGTTTGAAGACTTTTTATTAAATCATCTTTCAATGTTTTCCGCTTGTTCATCCGATTTAATTTCAGTCGATAAATAATCCTTATGTAGAACAATGCTCATTTTTTTCTTGAATACTGTAATTTTTTTTTACAGTGGTACCCTACGGGAGCCCAAATCAGCTATCGCAGAAATAGAAAAAAAGAGTGGATCAGCAATAATTTGAACTCTAACCACTACGCCAAAACGCAAATCACAAAAAAGCAAAAAAAGACCAAAATAAAAAAAAAGGAAAAAAAATTAAAAAAAAAATGCCAAAAATTACAAATGTGACATAAATGACAAAAATGTCAAACTTATTAAAATTATCAGAATTTATACAATTTTAAAAATTGTATGAATTCTCAAAATTGTCATAAAAATTATAACTCATAATTGTCAGTTATCGAAATTGTCCAATTTCATAAATTGTAATAATTTATAAAATTTTCAAAATTCTAATTCTTGTCAAAACTTTTTTTTTTCACTTTTGGGGCTTTGGCACGGACCAATTTAATCTATCAAGCCTTGTAAAAACTTTCTATGTTTTCTAGAATTGCAAATTTTCGGCATTTAAAAAAAGATAAGTATTGGAATGATCTGCTGAGTAAATTTTTGTTTCTGTGTAAGCTTTTACCATCGTTTAAATGTTTCAATTGCTATTTCGCATGGCATCCCTGTCCCTGCTTCACAAAAAAGCTCTTTATTTTTCAGTGGGTTGAAGCTGTCATTTTCGGGAAAACAAAACTCGCGGCGTGAAAGCGGCATTTTTCATTTAAATTGTTTCCTGAATATTTCTGCCGGATTATACCATTAAATTATTATCATTTTCTAGTTTCAAATAGTGCTAAGCGATGGTTAAGCTAACGCCGGAACTCATCAACCAATCAATGCAGTTCATGAACCCCTGCAGGGATCGTGAACTGGATTTACGAGGTAAGTTTTCTTTTTGATTTCCTAAATTCAAAGACGGTAGAATTCCGCTATACACTGAGACCTCAAAACGTTTACACTTTATTTTCAGGATATAAAATTCCTCAAATTGAGAATATGGGAGCTACCTTGGATCAGTTCGACACGATCGACTTTTCCGACAATGATATCCGCAAGCTTGATGGCTTCCCACATCTGCCAAGGCTAAAATGTCTCCTGCTGAACAATAACCGGATAGTGTAAGTCAAAAACTTTTCTCACATTAATTCTGTATTAATCAAATAACTGTTGTTTCATATCGTAGAAGAATAAGTGACACCTTACACGAATCCCTGCCCAACTTAGAAAGCATTGTCCTCACCGGGAACAATATGCAAGAGCTAGGGGATCTGGAACCGCTGGTTAAAATGCCAAAACTGCAAAGCCTTTCGCTCCTAACCAATCCGGTTTCGACCAAACCGCACTACCGGGAGTACGTGGCATTCCGTTTTCCCAATCTACGATTGTTGGATTTTCGCAAGATCAAGCTGAAGGAACGGGAAGCGGCCAAGGAACTGTTCAAGAGCAAAAAGGGCAAGGAACTGCAGCGGGAGATTATGCGCAAAGCCAAACTGGCAATGCCAGTTCCGGACAAACCGACGGTACACAACGCTTCCCCAGCCGACATTCAACGCATCAAGGAAGCCATCAAGCGGGCGACCAATCTGCACGAGGTCGAACGGTTGACGCGGATGCTTCAATCCGGAACGATAACCGGCGATTTCAGTTTGAATGGTAATTTATAATAGTAGGATTTTGATTTCTGGTTGGATCTATTTTCAGGTCATCAGATTGGTTCCGAAGCAGTGAGGTTCTTTGGTTTAAATATCTAGCCTACAGTTACAGAATTCTGATCAGTATTTTCTTTCAGGCAGCTTTTCAAGAGATGTTCAGCGGGTCCATATGAACTTGAACGCTTATCTCCGTTGTCAGTTTTTCGAATTAAGTTTTTCTCGTTCTTATTGATTGCAGGTAACGGAGCGATGGAAACCGAGTGAAGTTAATAACTTTGATAAAATCAGATACTACATCTCTGATACTTACACGGCAGGAAGCGATAATAAGTTGTAATAAACAATTCCAATTTTAAAGTCTTTAGTACTTTTTATGAGAGAAATGTCGTTCATAAAACAAAATAGACGTGGATAGATGGGTCCGACCAATTATTATATCGTGCTTTAACTTTATGCTCGCAACCCGTGGAAAATTTACTAGATAGAAAAACATGTTTCTCTTTTCAATAAATCAACAAAAATTTCTGATCAAAAAAGCCTTAATTTAAGATAGAAAAACTCATGAATTTGTTGAAAATGAAAGTTTTGTTTTTGTAGGAGAGTGACAAAGTAAAGTGCAAAAAATCACATGTCATGAATCTTATCGAATACATCTTTAATTTTCAACATTTTTAAAGCGTTTAACATTCTTAAGCTTGTATACTATCAAAATTGTTTAACAAAAATATTATTGATTTCGAAAGATGGTATTCCATATCTAATTTACGTAGTACCTAATTGTACCCTCTTATCACTAGAATTAGCTTCCCGAAACAAATATCGAGAGGTTTTGATTCTAAAATACCAGCTATACAAAAGGCCGATGATAGAGCGTAAAATATTAAATTATGAAAACATGTATATTATTGTTCGTTAATTTCATTTCCCATTGTTTCTGAAATACCATTTTTTATCACAGGTCTTTTCGTAATGTGCTGTTCCACTTCTTTTTAAAAGTCATGACAGTTCTGATTATTTCAGTCAATTATTCAATTCGAACGCGTAAATTGAAATTAAATACTTCGAAATTACGCTAATACGAGGGGAATATTAATTTCCTTCGTTTCAACGAAAATTACCAAAAATGAACGCACTGCGAAAGCACAAACAGGGTAGGTCACACAATTTTTTTTATCGGCGCCATCTTTTTGGCACTGGGCTTTTCTCACTTCTGATTTTGAGGGGCTTCCATAAATATGTCTTCCATTGAGTCAAATACTATCATCGTTATTAAGTTGATGTTGAGTTTATAAGAATTCAAACATTCTTAAATGTTTTAATTTATTTACTTTTGCTATTTAACTGCCTTATTTAAAGATAATAATCAAATTAATAGTCTAATTTAATTTTGTTTTGCTTCATTATGATCGTTTTTGTTACGCTTTTACTGGATTCACCCTAAATGCTCTCACTTTGTTTCTCTCGCGCTTGCTCACAAAAAGCGTCATCACTGGCTTTCCGAGCCCCTTTAAACAAGAGAGGTCATTTCATAAAATTGTTGAGGAAATCGCCTTTTAATTGTTATAAAAGGTATAGATGTAATCATATTTGATTTTCTAACATACATTTTCCCACTAATCTTGAATTTAACTACCTCCATAAAAATCTAAATAAAAGAAATTTTATCTAATGACGGCTCTCTCTCTGCAGGACTCAAAAATTTAGTGCAGCGAGAATTTCCTCTCGCTCGTCACAGAAAAGCGACCATTTGCGATTTCATCCTCCTCAACTCAACTCGAAAAGTCGTCCTCGCTTCGCTGCTGCTGCTGCGCGAATTGCGTTCGATGAGTGTGAGAAGAAAATAGATTCGACAAAATCTTATCAGCTAGCGGAATTGCAGCAAATCCTTCACCGCCTCGAAACTCGGAAAACATCATCAAGCCAGCTCCCGCGCCCGCAGCAGTTCACCAACAATATTTATAAACAATTCGATCGGCGAAACTGGCTAAGCTGGAAGGGGTTTTCGGTACCAATTCTGGGACAATGGGGCCTATGGACGTAAGTTGTTGCGAAAAGAGGGGTTCATTAACTTTCGGGTGCATTTATTTATGTGATGTTTTTTCAGCAGAAACCCAAAAGCGCATCCAACGAGCAGAAGGAAGAACTGGTGAAGATTTTTGAGGAATACAACCAGAGACCAAAACAGGAGAGTTCTGAGACCGATTACAAGGAACGGCAACGCTTCTGGATAGAAGCTACTCATCGGTTGAACAAAATTCCGGGTGGTACCCTTAAATCGACGGCCAAATGGGTAAAATATTGGGCAGATGTTATCATAAACCTAAAACGTAAAAGTCGGCTTGTGGTCGAAGGAAGAACCAAGAAAATCGGCCCTAATCAACTGGAAGTGCGGATTCTTTCGGCTGCCAATTGCTACGAAGTCCTGGATCAATGGACGAAAGCTCTGGGGGCAGAAGGTATTATGGGTCTGGAAACGACAATCGAAAATGACCACGAAGAGTACTTCCCGGATGATACTGGAGTCCAGAAGGAGGAAATCGTAATCGAACATTACACCGATGACCAGTTGGATGAAGATTTCGTGGCCAGCTTTTCCAAACCGGTAGTATCGGATCACCACGGGAAGGATACAGTTACGACGGAGCTAGAAATCCGCAAACCTACAGCCGAGGAGCTCAAAAATATGGCCGTAACAGCTACGGTCACAGTTCCGGCCGAGTACGTCGAAATGACAACCGCAGGCCTAGACGGAACCAGTGAGTTCCTAAAGCCGAAATTCATTCGACCTGCCACAATTACCACAAGCACCCCCATCACCAGCAATACCCAGATAATAGGTACCAGCACATCGAGCCACCTGAGTAGCAGCGGCACCAGCACCATGAACGTCCCCACCAATGTGACAGACCGACTGCGGGAAGATCTCAAGCGAACCAGCGAAAAGCTGGAATCGGTGATGAAGCGGCGCCGTTTGGATGATTCTAAATTTGCCATCGCCCAGGCCCTCACCAACATGTCCGGCGCCATGCTGGCCCTCTCGAATGGGCTCAACGAACTGGCCAATGCCCTCACCAACGATGCAATTTTGTAAAGCGGTGGCCAACTCCTTCGAAGTCGCGCTTTTTAAACCAACTACAATCTCCGTAATGCTATTATAAATTGTAGAACCTGTATTGTGTGTAGATTTAAGATGATCATGTGGGATGAAAACAGTTTAATTTCAAACAATGATATAACAGGTTATCGGACTTTTTTGGAACCGAAATCCGCCCCTGTTGAGGAAACGAATTAAGTTTAGAAAGAGAAACTTCTTAACTTTGAATATGATGAGAATTAGACCTGTAGTGTCGCAGTTGGTTTAAACTACTATTCTACAGGAATTGTTCAAAAAAGCTAGCTAAAATTAATTAGATTAGAATACTAAGTCACTTAAAGATTCATTTTACATTGAATAATAAAATTTTAAACCCTTCATACCCCATGAAAAGGGTAGCAACAGATAATAATTATGTAATTTTCAAATGAAGAGTTGTACATTAAATTCGAATATATTTTTTTACTTGCCTGTTTCAGCACTAAGAATTGGCCCCTGTTCAAGTAACATTAGGAAAAACGTAAAAAATATCTAGATGCAAAAACTCACACCTTTTATTTTGGACTTTCCAAAAAAAAAGTGGGTAGGTACAAATTGAAATTTAGAAAAATATTAAGGGAAAAAATTATTTCATTAGTTACCTGTTATTATTTTTTTTTTAAATCTATAAACTGTTCAAAATTTTTTAACACTATCGAAAAGTTGAAACCCCGAGGCATATCCAAATTTTTTATTCTTTCTTTTCTATATTTTAATACGTATCTCAAAATTCTTTAATTTTGGTGTAAAATAAAGTTCTACAAACTGAAACGAGATCGGTTCAATGGTTTGAGTATTCATTAGTTTATTGAGGGAATCCTCTTTGTTTTTCTAATATAAAATTTCTGATTCATGTAAATAGCTTAAGTTTGAAATATAAAAAAGTCACATAAATGGTTCTATAAACCTAAAATATAAAAAGTCCACAAAAGTTCGGCATCAAATTTTTCGCTCCAACAAACGCAAAACGAACTGCTCCTTCAGCATTTTCTCCAGCGTCCAGCGCTTCTTCAGATCGACCTGTATCATCATGTCGCACAGCGACTGCATCTCCGGGCGATAGCCTCGGCGGGGCCAATCGATCTTTGGGGGGCTGAATTTCTGCTTTCCCTCCGAAGAAAACTGCCCAGCAGTCGCGTCAAATCGCTCCAGGTAAGGATGTTCCAGCATGCACAGCTCGTAGAATATCACTCCCAGGGGCCAGATGTCGCTGCGGAAGTCGTACGGTTTACCGGTCGCAACCTCCGGGGCCATGTACAGTGGAGTGCCAACGATGGTCATGTTTAGCTCCTCCTCCAGATTGACATCAGTACAGATCTTCGCTATCCCGAAGTCGGCCAACTTCAGTCGGTTGTCTGCATCGATCAGCACATTCTCCGGCTTCAGATCCCGATGGATAACGCGCCTCTGATGCAAATACTTCAATCCATCGGCCAGGTCCCAAAACTTGGCCATCACCACACGCTGGCTGAGAAAATTTCCATCCTCTCGGCGACGATGCAAAAAATCGGCCAGATTACCCCGTTCCGCGTATTCCGTTATCATGTTCCACGAGTCCTCGGTTTGAAAACACCCAAAGTAGTGAAGGATTCTCGGATGGCTAATCTGCGACAGGATAGTGTGCTCTTTCAGCACCGTATTGTAGGCATACTCGGGGCTGCTGTATGGAATCGATTTGACCACGATTCGTCGGCTGCGTTTGTCCTTTTTGTTCCGATACAGATTCACTTGACTGAAACAAATGATTTTGGGATCATGAAATGGATACCTGAAATTCGTTGCGGTTCAAATTTACCCTCCGTAACAGCCTGATCCCAAATGTGCCACAAATTGTAGCGACGTCAAATCGATGCTGGCATACATTTCGTTTTAGTTTTTATTTAAAAAAAATCGAGTTAAGTTTTTTCACATTTAAATTACGTAAATAAATTAACAGAAATAGTTTAAGACTTCAGGACAATGATCAACAGACATTAGAATTAATCGAGGACAATACGTTCAAAAACAATGGCAATTTTTTATGAGCGTCTTTCTATCATAGCAATGGACATGAGCACGTGAGAAAGTCAACTGAAAGCTATGAAAATTGTTACTGTTGTGACATCTAGTGGACAGTAGGAAAAGCTTATGCAAGAAAGGTGTTTGTCATGCAGCGCCATCTGGTTTTCACTGGCAGTAATAGAAAAGGGATTTTTTTTAAATTCAACACGGAGGAAAAATGTTAACATTTTTTCGTTAGAAAAGGTTTTATTACTTTTTTTTTGTATATAAAAACAGAATCATATGAGAAAGACGAAGGTTGGTTGGTTTCTAATTTTCTTCCTTCATGACTTTCTGATTCTTTGGTCTTCGTACTTATCACTTTTAGATTTTCTGATATTTTGAAGCTTCTGACTTTCTAACTTTTAAACTTTTTGACCATTTTATGCTTCTGAATTTTTCATTTCCTGAATGTTTACATCTTAAATTCTTCTGTTTTTGACTAACCGACTTTCTTGCTTTAAAAATTGCTACTTGTGCTGCTTCTAGACTTTCAGACTTTCTGATGTTCTGATTTTATAACTTCGAAATTTTCCGATTTTCTTTCCTACATTCAAACTTTCTGACATAGGTACTGCCTTTTTAACTTTCTTAATTTTTTAGGTTCCAAATTTTGATGCTTCAGATGTTCTGAATTTCAAACTTTTAGATTTTTTGATGTTCTTAATTTCAACTTTTCGATGTTCTTTATAAAATACTTGCTTTCATTTTTGTAGACTATAAGACACTCTTACTTTCTTTTTTCACGATTTTCTGAATTTTGGACTAACTTAATTAAATTTCTTACAATTTTCGCTCTTACTTTCTTTCTTTCTGACTTTATTTCTTTCATAATTTCTTACTTTCTTACTTTCTGACTTCCTTACTTTCTTACTTTCTTACTTTCTTACTTTCTTACTTTCTTATTTTCTTACTTTCTTACTTTCTTACTTTCTTACTTTCTTACTTTCTTACTTTCTTACTTTCTTACTTTCTCACTTTCTTACTTTCTTACTTTCTTACTTTCTTACTTTCTTACTTTCTTACTTTCTTACTTTCTTACTTTCTTACTTTCTTACTTTCTTACTTTCCTACTTTCTTACTTTCTTACTTTCTTACTTTCTTACTTTCTTACTTTCTTACTTTCTTACTTTCTTACTTTCTTACTTTCTTACTTTCTTACTTTCTTACTTTCTTACTTTCTTACTTTCTTACTTTCTTACTTTCTTACTTTCTTACTTTCTTACTTTCTTACTTTCTTACTTTCTTACTTTCTTACCTTCTTACTTTCTTACTTTCTTACTTTCTTACTTTCTTACTTTCTTACTTTCTTACTTTCTTACTTTCTTACTTTCTTACTTTCTTACTTTCTTACTTTCTTACTTTCTTACTTTCTTACTTTCTTACTTTCTTACTTTCTTACTTTCTTACTTTCTTACTTTCTTACTTTCTTACTTTCTTACTTTCTTACTTTCTTACTTTCTTACTTTCTTACTTTCTTACTTTCTTACTTTCTTACTTTCTTACTTTCTTACTTTCTTACTTTCTTACTTTCTTACTTTCTTACTTTCTTACTTTCTTACTTTCTTACTTTCTTACTTTCTTACTTTCTTACTTTCTTACTTTCTTACTTTCTTACTTTCTTACTTTCTTACTTTCTTACTTTCTTACTTTCTTACTTTCTTACTTTCTTACTTTCTTACTTTCTTACTTTCTTACTTTCTTACTTTCTTACTTTCTTACTTTCTTACTTTCTTACTTTCTTACTTTCTTACTTTCTTACTTTCTTACTTTCTTACTTTCTTACTTTCTTACTTTCTTACTTTCTTACTTTCTTACTTTCTTACTTTCTTACTTTCTTACTTTCTTACTTTCTTACTTTCTTACTTTCTTACTTTCTTACTTTCTTACTTTCTTACTTTCTTACTTTCTTACTTTCTTACTTTCTTACTTTCTTACTTTCTTACTTTCTTACTTTCTTACTTTCTTACTTTCTTACTTTCTTACTTTCTTACTTTCTTACTTTCTTACTTTTTTACTTTCTTACTTTTTTACTTTCTTACTTTCTTACTGATTGATTCAGAATTCTATAATTTTTTAATTCTGAATCGGAATTTCAATGCTGTATTACAATTTCTAAGTTCTGAGTTATCAATCTGATTTCTAAACTGAATCGAATAGAATGGAAGTTTAGATTTCGGATCACTGATGAGACAATTGATAATATTGAAAATTTGCAATGTATTTCTTCGTCATCTTTACGGTTTGTTTAGTATATATTTCTAAAAAGTGCGTTTATCTCGAGAGTGAGAAAACACTCGCTTCTATACCGTTTGCTGCACCTTTTCAGCTTTTCGCCTATCGATTTTTCGAAATGATGATTGAGCTTAATCAACCAATCAATCACTAATCGATGGCTTTGATTTGATTCTATTAAGTACTTAGCTAGCTAGTCAGTTTTGTGAGTCATTAATTTTCTTCACCTAATAACTCTATAAGTTGAAATCCGCTATCACAATTGAAGAAAATAAAGGCTTCTATCTGCTCCCTCAATCAGTATATTTTGGAGCATCCGTTCTTTTTCATCACACACATCTATGAGCGTTTGGAATTCACGCGATGTGGGGTTTCCTTCGATTTTTTTTCTGTTATATTTTTTGTCTTTAAAGCACTTACGGTTTACCTGAGTTTCTTACTGATTTATAACAAATCATTATTTAACAAGATATATCATCTCAAGCTCGTGGAAGATATTATTCTTTTTTTCAGATCCCTCCCCACATGTTCGATTGTAAGATCTAGAATGTGCGTTTTTATTCTGTTCGTCCAATGAGGCTATTCTTTTTATTTTTAAATGATTAAATTGTCAAACTTAAAGGAAAAATTGTTAACAGAGGAAACTTTTCTGAGGGAAAAAATGTTGTCAAGTAATACTTTCAGAAAGGAAAAAGTCTTAGCTTATAACATACAGACTTCTCCTCGCGTCACACAATCTTACAAACAATCACTCTCAGCTTAGTATACAGATCTAGGTCGGAGGAACATAAAACCTTAGAGTTCTATAACTGGAAAACAGCACGGGGAATCGACGATAAAGAAAACACTTTGAGAAGGGACTGGCTGCGAGTATCACTTTCTATCTTTCTATCTACCTATCTATCGATCTATCATTGTAACGGAGTAAAATGTTGATGTCTTTAGAATACTTCACGTTTCTTCAAGCACTTTTGCACCTAAGGGTACTTCCGTGGTGTCTTTTCCGAGTTTGCCGTCCGTCTTACGGAAGTAGCTTGTTCTTCTCCACCGTCAACAGCTGTGGCTTGGAGTTGTTGTTCAGCTGACCGGTTTCGGCCTCGAGCTGTTTGGACTTCTTTAGCGACTTAATGCGACCAGAGAAGTAGTCTTCGATTTCTTGCAGGGACTTGCCCTTGGTCTCCGGTAGACACAGATAGAAGAATATCGTTCCTGAAAATGGAATGAGAAATAGATTAAGTACAAATTTCTAACAGAGTTGTTTTAGCCAAACTTACCTAAGAACGAAATGCACCCGTACAGGATGAAGGCTCCATGCCTCTGCAGCACGTGGGCCAACAACGGGTAGGTTTTGACGACGATGAACACAAACGAATGGGCCATGCAGGTGGTCATTCCACCGACCAGTCCTCGGACCTTCATGGGGTACAGCTCACCGATCATCACCCATGGGACTACCAGGAAGCCCAGGGTGCAGGTGATCGTGAAGATGAAGATACACGCCACAGGGAACCAGGTAGCGGTCGGAGCAATCGGAGGATCTGCTTCTTCCCAAGTTTTCTTGAAGTACAGGTACGTGCCCAGACCGATCATGGTAACGCCACAACCGATTCCGGATATGAAAGTCAACGGACGGCGTCCGCACCTTCGTAACAAAACCGCTGCCAAAATCGTAAACACGAATCGGATCACACCCAACATAATGGTACAGGTGTATTTGTCCATGGTAGTGCCCGAGTCACGGAAGATCTCCACAGCGTAGAAGGTGATCGTGTTCACTCCACTGAACTGGTACATCATGAAGTAGAGAGTCAAAATTCCGAACGGCTTCAAACAGGACGGATGCAGCAGAGCTTGGATGGTTTCCCTTGGGGACATCTTTTTCTTCTGATTGCTTTTCTGTGCGAAAGTCTGCAGCTGATTTACTTCCCGTTCCAGATTATATGTCGATCCTCGCAATTTGGCCAAACTCTTCAGTGCCTGATCCGGCTTGTTCTTAGTGACCAAATAATTAGGCGTTTCCGGCATGAACAGCATCAATACGAATGCCAACACCGGTACACAGGCAGAAATGGCCGACAATATCTTCCACGTGGTCACTGCTCCCAGAGTATACTGGAACAGAACTCCCAAGCTGATACCGGTAGAAGCCAAAGCACAAAGCATACCCCTCAAATGAGGTTGAGTTACTTCCGAGGTGTAGACACGAGCTGGAGCACCGACCATGCCGGAACCGAATCCGGTTAGCACCCGACCTGCATAGATCATCTCCACGTTTGTTGCGCATGCGATCACGATCCAGCCGATGATCATGGGGATCTCGGTGAACAGCAGTGCCTTCTTGCGGCCAAAGTTGTCCATCACGTAACCGCTGAGCAGACATCCGATCGGAGTTCCGATGGCCGATAGCGAGGCTGGAAGAGGAAAAATAAAAAAAAAATAGGACTTAGCTAACGTTGCAATGGCTTTAATACGGAATGTTGATAGATTTAGAATTCAGTTAATTGATTTGGGATTTTGTAGGGTCTTTTAAACATTCATTTCGGATTTTCGAACTTTTCGTCGAATACCTCCCATCCATTTCATCAACCGTATCGGCCACTTTTTCTAGCACTTTGCCATATCAGATATTGATTTCATTGATTTGACATCCGTTTCAAATTTACGCTTGCCCAATATTTTTCGATGGGACAAAGCTGTGGGCAGTTTGGTGGATTAAAACTTTACACAAGGACATCAAAATTATTCTTCTGGTACCCTTACAATATATCCCAAGTGTAGTGACTGGACGTATGACTGAATAAACGTCTGGATAGCTACTTGTAAATTTTTCCATACATGGTTTACAAATTTACAATTTGTAACCGTGGTGATCATTCCTCATGACCATATAGGGTTTGCCACGGGGTTGTGCAGAATTATTTTTCCCCTCTCGTGTTCCATTTTGGATAATCTTACAGATCAAGTTCAGATTTAAGATCAGGTAAGTTTTATGTACAAAATGAAGAGCTTTGATCTGCGGGGAAGTTTTGATGGCTGATCGACATCAATCCTAAATCTTATCTTTGGATTTCCGAAGCCCCGATGTTAGGCTTGATCACAAAGCCTAGAATATTCTATACAATACTGTCTTAGCAGTTTGGAGTATCATTTACCTGAGAAGGCCACCGGGTCAGAAGGGACTTTGAATGTCTGATTTTCAATATTGCACCGATCAGGCTTTAAGCATGAGTTCAAAAGTGTTTTCAGGCCAACCCGCTGTGAAGACTTCTGGCTTGCTTTGGCTGACGGGAGACTTCTGTCTTGCACATAAACGTGTGACAGTTTACTTTCTGGCGATGTGATCATGTATTCTACAGAGATTTTTCCTTTGAGTATACTGCGCTACATAACCAATAATGCGGCTTTTCTACAGTTCCAAGACCTCCGTATCGGGCCGTTGATCTCTCTTACCCCTGTAACTCAGATTTGGAGAAGCATGCCTACCTACCCTACTCTACCTTTCGATTGGAAAATGGTTCAAATGGTTCGTCCAGTTTACAAATAAACATGCCGTCTTCAAAGTGAAAAAGCACCGGTAAAATGAAAAAAATACGGTGGTCAAATCGTGCGCTTTTTTATATCTTGTCCGCTGAATGGTAGATATTTTAAAGAATTTGGCAATGGACTGCGGAACAAACTTTTTAGCGGTCACATGATAGATTTTATGCCAGAAACTTTTCTTCGAGATTCATTACTCATAATAAATTTTATGATGTATGCATGTGTGCAAATGCGTCTAGATCAGTGGTTTTCAAAGTGATCCACGTTTTTTTTTCAATAAATAACCTCTCTGCCATCTCTAATGTTGAACTGTACACTCAGAAAATTCTTTTATGTAGGCCATAAGATTCTCTCATGAAGTGGCGCCATAAGAAAAAAATAATGATATTCATAAACTTGTCTTATAAACAAGGCTGGATTAAGGAGGGGGGGACAAAAAAGCAATTGACCCGGGCCCCCTGGCTCAAGATGGAAAAGGAAAAAAAATATAACATTACTTTAATCATACTGCTTTAAGCTTTAGAAATCTAGCCAAACGAGAATTGAAACGAGACAATTTGAATTGAAACGTAAAATATAATTAGTAAGGGGGTCCCAGTGAAATAATATCTCTAATAGTTTCACTGAAATATAAGTTAAGGGGGCCCCCTAGAACTAGAATTGCAGTTTTTTCCCTCATTTTTATTGGTTGGGTAAATCAGTACAAATATTTTCAAAACTTAGAAAAATCTGGGAATGGTTTTGAACTGTTTTACTCAAAATCCGAACAAATCAAATTCAGCGATCATTCGAAAAAAAAAATCTGTTACAAAGTGACCAACACCAAACACCTCAAATTTTCATTTTTTTATCAAAACTTGTCAACATCGTTCGAATCGAAAACTACAAAAAAAATTATTTGAAGATAGCTGAAGGAAACTCAGACTAATTTGAGTTATGTTTGAGCCAGATCATATTTCTCTTTTCTTGTCCTGCGAAAACAATGAAAATAAAGAACCTATTCTAGGAGTGCAAAATTATTGTAAGCTTTTCGTTCATTATTGAAATTTGAACTTTTATTTTAAAATTATCCTCTATTTAACCGGATACTAGCATGTTATTTTCTAGTTGATCAACCTCAAATTATTTTTGATCATGAAAACACACTCATAGTTGAATTTAAAATTTCGTTGAGTGATTCTCTAGATATGAATACGATTTTAATATTATCTTCTTCCAGGTTTATGATTCTGATTTGAACATTATTCCACTTAAAGAAGAACTATTTAACAAAAGTTTCTGCCATTTATGTAATATTTGATCTGATGAGAATCTTAATCTTCATAAAAAATTGTAATTAATCCACATTTTTTTTAGATTTCCAACACATTGCATGAAAATGATTTTTTTAAGATATGAAATTAAAATACCTAAAACATTTGGATTTAAATTATAAAGTTTGCAATTCCAGCTTTGGTTCTGATAGCAACTTTGTTTCTTAATTTTGCATGAGAAATTCATCTGAATTATGATTTTGATTTGAGACACAGAATTGTGGTTCTAACGAAAATTCGGTTTCGAATTTTACTCTTGAACTCTTTTATCTGTATCTGTATCTGTACCTACCTATCAATACTTTCACTTCTGTCTAAAAAAATATTCTACTTTAAATTTCATAACTCGCCGAAATGCCAAAAATAATTGAGAAATTTTAAACTCAGAACCAGGTAATATCCGGGAAAATCCAGCGAAAATATAAGTAATATTCATGAAAAGGCAATAAAAATAAACACACGAAAACTATTTTCACCAAGGTACATCAGCGGCGTTCAAATCTTATCTCGTAATTCCAAAAATGCATGCGAATATATTTCGCTAAAACAAGTTGAAAATTTGGAGTTTCGTAAAAATTACGAATAATCCGGGAGAAAACCGGGCCTTTTTCCTCCGGCAACCGACCGGACCGGGCCATTTTTTTCTTCCATTCGCGCAATCTGGATGCTTTTGAGGTATCTATATTGAGATATATTGTTTTATCGTTTTAAATTTAAAGAATGCGATTGGATTGAGGTGGTTTTCCCGATGTTTTAATGTTGTTACGCGTCAAAGTTTTAAATTTTCATTCGAAAAGGTTGATAAATTCATATGCGGTTTTGAAAATTTCAACTCAACAGTTTTCATAGAGGGCAAAGAGTTATTGCAAATGCTTAAAATATAAAATTTGATGATGGTTAGTTGTTTAGTAACAAACCGAGACTATCTAAGTAATATTGTTTTGTAAAATGATAAACTTCGATTTTTTTTGTTATCTACAGCTCAAAAATCTTGATTACTATGCTGATGCTTCAAAAACAGTGTAAGCAAAGAATTATAAAATTAGGCTTCATAAAAATTCTATTTTTCCATTTAGTCCTTTCCGCTTGTTCCTACAGCGGATGCAATTTAAAAAAATTCTTCTTGACTTATGATAATTTGAATGCCAGGTTACAAGACTCAATTATTGGTTTAGCACGATTTTTCAAATATTTTGTTCAAAAATAATTATAGAATAATTGCGCAGTGAGCTAAAGTGCCGCAGCTTTAAATTCAAAGAGCTGCAGGTTGCCGACCTATGGCCTAGAATCATGAAATGTATTGACAGAATTATTTTATTTCAAGACGAGTTTAATTATCAAATTTTCAGACGGAATAAATTTGGTTTTTGAAAAATTATCATGGTGCATCTATAACACTAGAATCTGCGATAATTGCAATTCTTTGCCACTCTGTTTTTTTTTTTCAAATAATTAACCCCTATAGGCCATCTCAATCGTTAAACTGTTTATATAAGTTATAAGTTCAGGGTAATTCAGGATTGTTCGTAGTTTTATGAATTCCAAAATTGTAGGGAATTCTTACGAACTCTTTTAAATGCAAAATCAACATGGAATCTTCACTGCAATTTTAGTTGCGACATTTCCGTTTATGAATCACTTCGTTTGAATGTTGAAAAACCATTTGGTAATCCATAAATCAACTTTCATCGAAATTTTTCGTCAGGACAAGAATTATCAGTAAAATTTATGTCCTTTTTGAAATAAAAAAAATATAAGATTGAAATTCAGGTGATCAAGCTAGCTTTTCATTATACCAAACCAACCGAAATATTCACAAATTAAATTTTTTTTTTCATCAACTGCATTAAGTTATCGTCCTTTGCTTGATTTTAATATGTGAAGAAATCAATTAAATTATTTTTAATTTAAAACATAAAGATGTTGAGCGTTTCTAAGATGTATTTTAAATTCCAGTGAATCTTTTACTTTGACAAAAATTGCCGAAAGCTTATGGTTTTTCGACGAGTTAAAAAGGGAATTGCTGATTATAATTTCTTTAAAGATTCTTCAGGGGGGCGTCGATCTCGAAAAACTAACTGATTTAAAAAGGTTCGAAAACCACTGGTCTAGATTGAGGAAACCAAACTCATAGAGCAATCGATTCAAAAGTTAGAGCAAAAAGTGGATTTTTAATTTTTACCAGAGCAAATGATGTTAATTAATTTCCATACAAACTTGCTTTCCAGAATTTCGAGCTTCGTAATGAAATGAAGAGGCAATTATTTTTTTAATAATGTAAGGTTTATACCTTTTATAACTGGAAAAGTTTAATTATTTTATTTGGAAAACGGAATACGATGCAGTGCCTTCTGTTAAACCATGTTTTGTAATTCAACAGTTTCTGGGCCTTCCAAAAAGTGAAAAAGACAATGGGCCGAGTAAATCTGCTTGGCTCAAATCGCCAAAAGCTTCGGTTTTTTACTCAAAAAAATCTTCTCAAGAGTGATTTCAATAATAAAAATTGTTTGACCCATTTGGTCATTTTAAAAATTTGATTTATATTTAAGAAGTTTTTTCAGTTTTTGTTATTTTTTAAACTTTTGTAATTTTTGTAATTTTTAAATTTTTTGTAATTTTGGTTTTTTTTATAATTTTTTTATTTTTGTTATTTCTGTTATTTTTAAAATTTATGTAATTTTTGTACCTAATTTTTTGTAATTTTTGACAGTTTTCTTATTGTTGTAATTTTTGTAATTTTTATAATTTTTGTCATTTTTGTCATTTTTGTCATTTTTGTCATTTTTGTCATTTTTGTCATTTTTGTCATTTTTGTCATTTTTGTCATTTTTGTCATTTTTGTCATTTTTGTCATTTTTGTCATTTTTGTCATTTTTGTCATTTTTGTCATTTTTGTCATTTTTGTCATTTTTGTCATTTTTGTCATTTTTGTCATTTTTGTCATTTTTGTCATTTTTGTCATTTTTGTCATTTTTGTCATTTTTGTCATTTTTGTCATTTTTGTCATTTTTGTCATTTTTGTCATTTTTGTCATTTTTGTCATTTTTGTCATTTTTGTCATTTTTGTCATTTTTGTCATTTTTGTCATTTTTGTCATTTTTGTCATTTTTGTCATTTTTGTCATTTTTGTCATTTATGCCATTTTTGTCATTTTTGTCTTTTTTGTCATTTTTAACCTTTTTGTCATTTTTGTTATTTTTGACGTTTTTGTCATTTTAGGATATCTTGCATTGTTGAATCAACTTTATATTATAGCTGATTTATCTAAAATTTTGATACTGAATTAACAGCGATTGGGATTGGATCAAATATCAGTGGCATCAAGGCCGGATTAAAGGGGGGGGCAAAAGGGGCAATTGCCCCGAGGGAAAAAATTTTTTTTGACATTACTTTAACCATACAACTACAAATCCATGAAAAGAAATCAAAACTAGAAAATCGGAATGAAAACTTGAAATATAAAAACTAAAGGGCCCACGTGAAGAAATATCTAGATTAGTTTTTGTCTAAGAAAGTTAAAATCTTCTGGAAAAAAACCGAATTCGGAAAAAAAATTAAGGAGAATTTGAGGCAAAACACCTCAAATTTTCATTTTCTATCGAAACATGTCAGTTACGATATTCTGTACAGAACAGGTAAAATAAAAAAAAAAACATCTCCTCATTTTCATTACAATCAAACGTCTTGCACAAAAATAATGTTTGTTGTTACGTTAATTTTCCAAATTATGGTTTTCTGCACTTAAATAGCAGCTAATTTCGCTTTATGATAAACATTTTAGAATTTTACCCGGGTAGTATCCGGGTTAATACCGCGTATTATAATAACTTTTCACCTTTCAATCATTATTATTGAAATTTCCATTGATTAAATTCTTAACCCTTTTTCCTCCCTATTTTTGAAAGTAAAATCTTTAAAAAAAAACTGTAGTTGCTTAAATTGGTCCAATCGACAGTACACGGTTTCTTTATTGAATTTCCATGCCAATTTCTGTCTTAGACTTGAAATTTGTACTGTAACATTTTCAACTGATTTAACCAAATTTTACCATCTATTTACTGAAGTGAATATCCTGAATTCAGCAGAGCGTTTTCCAAATGATCATTCTCATATTATCATAAAAACGATTGAGTGATTTTCTTAAGGGGGGGGGTAGGGTCTAACGGGTATAAAAAAACACCATTTTCACGATTTTTTTCTAGAGCTATCGTTCAAACAAATGTATTCAATTTTTTTGCATTATACAAAGCATTGTTAAAAGAACATTTAGTAATTTTTTCGTAGAAAAATATTGAAAAATGAGCCGGTGACGGAGCACTTTCGAGGATGCCTTTTAGAAAACAGGATTTGCGGTGGACACTGTATCTCAGCACAGAATCATCTGAAGTCAAAAAATCAGAGCAAAATATTTTTAATAGATGTTTTTCTGGACCCCAACGTTTTTATTTAACTTAAAAATATTTTTATGAAATTTTTGTGGCTGTTTGAAGTAAAAACTACGATTTTTCACTTAAAAATCCGCCATTTTTCACCTCTAAAATCTCCCCAAAGTAAAAAAATCAAAAAAGAAAAACTGTTCAAGCCAATTGTCATCAGCTTGAAGAATTATTTACTTCCAGAATATTCTAGAAGTTCTAGTTGATGTAACACCTACGTGCTTTCGAACGTTCTGGATATTCTGTTTGCTTCCACACCATTCATACTGTTAGAAGGTTCCAGAACCATCCATCCATTTATAAGCTTGTGTTCCCGGAAGATTCCAGAAGGTTCGATATGCGTATAAATACAGCCTCGCACAGCGAGGTGAGTCAGTTGAATTTAGATTCCGCGTGTGTTATATACTATCGATTTAAGACGTGTAAAGATTAATATAGAGAACTGTTTAAGTAAAGTTTGTGTTCTTCTTCATTCTACGAATCCGAAAGTTTGGAATTTTACCTAAGCCCAAAATACAGTCCACACTGCCGAAACAAAAACGTTGGGGTCTGGTATTTGATATGTAGAAAATATGTTCCAAATTTGAAAAGAATCGGATAAGTAGTTTTCAAATGACGATGTCCACGGACTTTAAAAATGTGCTTTCGAGAAAAACGCGTTTGAAAATTCTGCTCTTGCTTTCTTGCAGTATTAGATAGGAGGAGATAAAGGCCTATAACTTCTACAGTTTTGCTTCAATTGACTTGAAAACTTGACACAACATTCTTGAAATGTTTTACAATAAGAAAATAAAAAAATAAAAAAATTGATTTTTTGAAAGTGTTAGACCCTACCCCCCCCTTAATATGAATATTTCTATGATCTTTTTGCAGAATCAATTTATTGGGATTTTCAAGTCTCGTGTTGGTTCTTCAGTTACTGAAGTTCAGTTTCATCATTTTTCTGAATTTTTAAAATTCAGGATCTTTGTTTAGAGTTAGGCTGCCAGATTTTTTCTCAGCACGTACCCGGGCCGAACAAATCCAGGCTATTTTAGCATAAAACCTGGCAAAATCCGGGCATTTCATACCAAAATGTCGACCAAAAATGCGGGCAATATCTGGGCAAAATTGATCACATCCCAGGAAATACTCAACACAAATCGAGAAAAAAAAATTATTATTATTTTCATCAGCAATTTCTAAATCGTTTTTAAGCTTTCCATAAAAACTTTTCATTATTAATTTTATAAAACTTGCTCAAAAAATTCCGTTTGGGAACAACACAACACAATATGATTTTCTCTGTTTGTTTTGGCAAATAATGTGAATAAATCCCAGCAAAGTCCGGGCTTTTTTCAATGAAATCCAGACAATCGGGCGGACCGGACTTTTTTTTCAAATTTTGTGTTAAATATCCGGGCAAACCCGGAAAAAACTAGGCAATCTAGCAACCTTAGTTTAGAGTACTGAACTCATTTGGATTCCGTATCTGATTTTTTTCAATAATAACTGATTCTGTGTTTCAAACATTTAATCTTTATTCTCAATTTTTTTTCAACCGATCTATTTTGCACTAATACCCCTTTGGCTTTGAGGGCATCGAATGAAACTTTCGTCACATTTAGAATAACAATTTGATAAAAAAAAAATTAATCCGATGAGAGTCATATTCGAAAACATCTGATGAAAAGATTTTTTTTTGTGTTTCACAGACATAAAGTTGAAATTCACATTTGGTGCAATTTCTGCTTTTGCTCTGATTGTAACTTTGTATTTCTTTTTTTTTTAAATTTAATTCATATTTTGTTTCTTAAAACTTGATTTGAAATTATGATTTAGATTTGGGACACTGAATTTTGGTTCTGAATATAACGTGATTAAAAGTTTTAAATTTTTAAACTCTTATATCTGTATCTCTATGGAATATGGGTTTAGTTATTTTGTTTATTTTTTTTTTTAATTTTGTTTTCTATGTTTCTATGTTTCAAATCTTCAAGACACTTCCTTATTGTCACTAGGTGAAAATTTCTCGAATTAGCACAAACCAAACGATCAATGATTATTTGAAAATCATTTAAAATATCTATCCGGTCATTTTTTTAATTAGAGAACTTTTGTTGGTGGTAAGGGTTTAAAAAAAGAATTAAATTTAGCATTTTGCAGCTTAAATTAGAGTTTTCATTTCTAAGAAATTTCTTAACTCTTCTGCAATGTTTGCACGTGATTGATTAACAATTTTTATTTGAAGATACTAGAAACTATTTTCTACGCAGACAACATGGCTATTTGAAGATAGTATACTGAACTCATCTCCAGTTTTTTAACACGTTTAAAAGCTTTTGTATATTTGAAGCATTTGAAGCATTAGCATTTGAAATAAAAAAAATCGAATTATAGGGGCCCCCCGAGAAAAATTGCCCCGGGCCCCCCGATGGCTTAATCCGGCCCTGAGTGGCATGGAATAACTATTTGAATAATTATTTGGTGAACATCATTCAAGATATTGTACTTCCGATTCCCGTCGCTAACGAATATCGATTTGAACTTCGTTGTCCTACATACAACAACAAAATGAATGGAAAATAACGAATCGTGAGACTGCTGGGAGATGTGAAAGCCGTTCACTAATTGTCTCGTTTGAGAAACCTTAGAAGGGTAATCCCAACAATGTATGTATAAAAAGACTATCTCAACCCGCTTTAAAAATGAAACACATAAAGCAGTGTTCAGGAGAAGATATAAGCAAAAAAACCCACGTCGGAACCTTCCATTGGTTTCCACAAAGAGATATCGCTGTTGTTGGAGCAGATCTTCACGCAAATTCGTCGTGAGACACTGGCAGTGACTGACTGATAAGACACCGAATTGAATAGTCCAAATTTTGCACCAATTCGCCAAGGTCACTTTCATCGGCGGGGCTTCTTCGACGTGCGGGCGGATGATTCTTTGAAAAGAAAAAAAAAATTAAACAAACATTTGATCCCCACCCAGCCCGAAGCAGATTGTCGTCGCAGATTGCAGCTCCTAATCAGCTGTTGACACATTTTTACTGCTTGTTTAATTATTACGACCGGAGACAATATTCGTGTGCCAATATGGGGCTGTGCTCTGTTTATCGTCGTCATCCATCGTCAGTGAATGGTCCTCGACTGATAATCACTCACGGATGGAGCGCGCAATTGATGTCAGGTTTTGTACCACTGATTGCCAATTTTGATAATTTCAAGAAATCGAACAAATCTTTTGTTGAATTTCCTTTCTTAAATATTATTTCTCTTTCATATGGAGTATTGACACTTGTTGATAGTATAAAAATATTTCTAAATTCATTTGAATTTTATTTGATCAATTGTTCAAACACAGAAGGTTGAAAAGTGGTTCAATATTTGATAAGTTTACTTCAAAGGGGTGTGTATAACTCTTTTATCTACTGCAGCATCTTGCGAAGTGGATTTGAATATAAAATTAGAATTCAAGTTCAGTTAATAGAATAGTTTGGATATTAACGCTTTTGAATAATCCCATGTATGAAATCATTTATAATCAGATATTGAAATGGTAAAATGATCAATTTCAACGATTTGTGTTCATGAAATGAAACAAACAACTTTATCTACATGTTTAACATCGAAGCAGGCTTTAACTATTTAACAGAGATTAACAAAAAAATTTACTGGGAATATAGGAATTTTAATTTTTTTTTGTTCATTTGATTAGCACTGATGTCAATAAAATAAAAATAAAACTAAAAGCACACTTTTGAGGAGTGCCTGGACAACAAAATGCTGTCAAATTACTTTAAATACTCTCCTAATGCAACCATTCATTCGAACTTCGCACGTGTGTTTGGCTCTTTTCAAAACGACAAAAACAACAACAACAAAAAAACACCAGAAAAGTGGGATACAAATTGCTTTTCGATGCAAAACATCTCCGCGATCGTCTTTCGGAATCGGTGCTGGGCTACTCGAAAAACCTGTTTAAACGACGGCGCTGATTGTCTTTTCACCGGATCTCTTGTATTTAAGTAGGAAAGCTCTTTT
>NC_073693.1:22107408-22132408 GCF_029784155.1 Uranotaenia lowii
AATATACGGCACTATGCTAATTTGAAGCCGTTTGCTCAAGGTAAACTTTATGTATGAAGGTACGTACATAGGCTAAGTACGTTAAGTCATAACACCGGATTTCAACAAGTGTGTAACCACTACTGGTCAATGGAGAGAGCCCTTTCGGACTAAGCCGGATGCACTTGGAAGACGGCGACTGGACTACGGTTCTAGAAAATCGGAGGAAATTTTTGTCATTACTCGCACGCCAGTTGACTTAAAGCTGTAATGTGATTTCTCAGAATGGACAAGGCTTGGGCAAATTTTACGAGACTCTACAAGAATTGTTAAATGTCATCATTTGAAGGGGACAAAAAATTACATTACCTGTGCCCATGACGTCGTTAATTTTTTTTTTTATTATCATTCCAACAACTTCGAAGTGATTTATTTGGTCAGCTAATTTGACACACAGTTGTATCTGCTTGAAGTGTTTGATGATTTTTGTTGTCCCTCCACAATATTTTCACAGCAAGTGATGCCTGCACTTTGTTCTTCTAATGTTTGCGTGACCTTTACGTTAGGATTTTTTTTCTTTTTCTGACCGAACATGGCTAATCTTTGTCCAATTACAGTGTCTTTATTTGCAAAAGAAGTTTAATAAAATAAAATTAGTGTATGGGGAAAAACCTACAGAAAATTCATATCAACAGCAACAATTGAGTATAAATTAAGCGGTATAATAAAGCAAAATTTTCAAATGAACGTGATTATCTACAAAAAAAAAAACTGTCGAACCTAAGTATCTTTTTCTTTGCCAGTCTATGAATTTTATTAATTCTACTTGATCATTTCAACCCAATATTGACCGTTTATGGGTTATTTTTGACCTTTCACCAGGCAAAAATAGAGCTCACCAAAATTAATTCAGTAAGTTTTATGTTTTTGTTACCCCCGGTTATTTTTTTTGCACCAATTTCATGTGATTGTATCGTTAATTTTACTCCACCGGTATTAAAATTCAGCGATTGGCGGAAGTAGATTGTAGTTGTGCAGTTTGAAGAGAGTGTCGAAATGCGAAAACAAAAAACCCCAAAAAAAGCTAAAGGATTTTGATGTTTTAACCGGACAAGTGCTGATAGCAAATCAACACATCTGGGAATTATGAATGTATTTTTAATTTATTTTTATTAAAAGAAAAACCATTGTCTTCAGAAGATTTGTGAAGAAAAATCTCAATTCTTAACTTCATTTCAGATGATTTAGAAAATTTAGTTTGAAATATTTATTATATTTCATTATGGTGTCCTTGAACCTATTTAATTTGAGTGTAATTTTCAAGTCATTTTGTCATTAATGTCATTTTAATAAATTTTGTCATTATCTTTAAAAAATATTTTGGGATTTATTTGTTTTGGTTAGCTTTACCTTTTTTGATAATTTTTTTTTCGTTTTCTTCTTTCTTGTTATTTAGTCATTTTTGTCATTTTACATAATTTTTGTCACTTTTCTGATTTTTTTTGTCTTGGGTTCATTTTAAGTTTTTGTCATTTCGTGATTATTTTTTTAAATTTCGTCAATTTTGTTCCTTTTTTTCATTTTTGCTTATTTTTTTTTGTCATTTTATCAAACGTTTTAGTCTTCTTTATTTATTATTATTGATTTTTTGTTAATGTTTGTAAGATGACAATCTTTAAAACTGTAACAAAGTGGGGGATTTCTGATGCCTATACTTATTTACTTATTAACTAATCGTTCCATTTGCGTATTTTCATCATTTAATCTATGTCGTTCTTACTCCATGTGTTCTTCTAGTAAACTCCTTTTAAATTCTGATTTCTTTTTTATTTATTATATTATCATTTCAGTCACTATTGTATTTTTGTATTTTTTTTTTTTTCATTTGAATTGCTTTTCTGATTTTAGTAAATTTTTGTCATTTTTGAAATTTGCATTTTCGTTATTAATTTGCATCAATTATGTCATTACTGAATTTTTTTCTTTTTTGACCTCATTTTTACAATTTGGTCATACTTTTGTCTCTTCTTGATCCTTTAATGGTAATAGTTAACATTTTTATCATATTGTTAATCTTCGTCACCTATGTCATTTTTGTCTCTTTTTTTCATTTGTTTCATTTTTGTTGAATGCACAAATATACAAAAAATAACATTGTCTTCAGATCCCATAAGAAAGATCTCAATTCTATACTTAAATAAAATAATTTAAAATTTTTTTTTTAATATTTATTATTTGTGATTTTGTGACGTTTAAGTGACATATTCGTGATACTTTTGCGGCATTTTCATCATTTTTGTGTTTTTAAGCGTTTAATTTAAGTGCCATTTCAGGGTCATGTTAATTTTGTCATTAATGTCATTTTTATAACTGTTGTCTGATTTTTTTTTTTAAATATTTTTTTTTTGTTGTTTGGGCATCTTTGCGTTTTTCGACAGCATTGTAATTTTTTCACCTTCTTCATTCTTGATATTTCATTATCATGATTTTTGTCACTTTTTTCTTTTTTCTTACCTTTTCATCTTTGTAATTTTAGGCCAGTTTTGCCCTATTAATAATTTTTTTTAGCTATTGTATCATTTTATCCACTTGTCATTTTTTTTTGCCTGGGGTTTATTTTTACATTTTTGTTATTGCGTAATTTATCGTTTTCGCCAGTTTTATTATTTTTTTCTTTTTTGCTTTTTTATCATTTTATCAAACGTTTCGGTCTTCTTTGTCATTTCTAATTATTTTTCTTTTTTTTTCGTGCTTTTGTTTTTTTTTGTCAATGTTGTCATTTTTGTATTATTTGTGTCATTCTTGTGCTTTTGTTTTTTTTTCATTCGAATTGCTTTCCTGATTTTAGTTAATTTTTATCATTTTGAAATTTAGACTTTTGATTTTTATTTTTATAAATTTTGTCATTAATGTCCCTTTTTTCTACTTTTAGGTTTTTACTTATCATTTTGACAATTTAGTCATATTTTTGTCTTTCTTTGATCGTTTTATTGCAATAGTTTAAATTTTTTGTTAATCTTCGTTACCTATGTCATTTTTGTCACTATTTACATTAGTTTCATTTTTGTTGACTGCACAAATTTACAATAAATAAACCATTATCTTAAGTAGATCTCTAGATTTAGAAAAATCGAAATTCTTAACTTGAATAAAATAATTTTGAAAATATTGTTTTGAAATATTCAGCATTTGTCAGTTTTGTGACTTTTAATTGACATATTCGTGATTTTGAGTATTTCGTTCAAGTACCATTGAGAGTCATTTTTGTTAATTTTGCCCTTAATGTAATTTTTATAACTGTTTGCACTTTTGATTATTTTTTAAATAATTTTGTATTTTTGTTGTTGTGGGCATCTTTGTTATTTTAGATCAGTTTTGCCATATTTTTTTTTTTTAAATTTCAGAATCATTTTATCCACTTGTAATTTCTTTTCTCTCGTCTTATTGTCTTGGGTTTATTTTTACATTTTTACTATTGCATAATTTTTCAATTTCGTCAAATTGGTTAATTTTTTTCATTCTAGCTATTTTTTTTCATGCTTGTCATTTCATTAAACATTTTGATCTACTTTTTCATTTTTAGTTATTTTTTATTATTTTCTAATTTTCGTACTTTTGTTTGTTTTTGTTTTTGTATTTTTTTATTTGAATTGCTTTTCTGATTTCAGTTAATTTTTGTCATTTTGACTTTTGTTTTTTATGTTTATCAATTTTGACATTACTTTCTTTTTTCCATTTTTGGCATCATTTTGCCAATTTGGTAGTATTTTTGTCTCACTTTGATCCTTTTATTGTAATCTTTAATATTTTTGTCATATTGTTTATCTTAGTCACCTATGTTATTTTTTTTCTTTTTCCATTTGTTTTATTTTTGTTGAATGCGTAAATGTACAAAAATAATCATTATCTTAAGTAGATCCCTTAAGAAAAATCTTAATTCTGAAATTGAATAAAACAATTTAAAAAATATTTTTTGAAATATTAATTATTTGTCACTTTTTTAACATTTTAGTTATATATTCTTTATACTTTTTCGGGAATTTTGTGTTTTTTTTGGATTTTTCTTAAGTGCCATTTTAGAGTTATTTTTGTTATTTCTCCTTTTTTCTTATCATTTATATGTTAATATTTTATTTTGTTTTTGCATTTTTGTTATTTTATTCACTCATCATTTTTTCTTCTATCGTCTTTCTGTCTTGGATTCGTTTTTACATTTTTGTTATTTCGTCAGTTTCGTTCTTTTTTCATTTTTGCTTTTTTCTGTGGTTCTAGTCATTCCATCAAACGTTTTGGTCCTCTTTGTCATTTTCAATTATTTTTCATAAGTTTCTTATTTTTGTGGTTTTATTTTTTGTCAATTTTGTCATTATTCGGTTATTTTAATCATTCTGTGTTTTCATATTTTTTTTCGCCATTTGAATTGCTTTTCTCATTTTAGTAATTTTTTGTCATTATGGCATTTTGGCATTTTTTTTAATTTTTGCAAATTTGTTCATTATTGTCTTTTTTCAAATTTGGTCATATTGTGGTTTTTTTTAATCCTTTTTTTGTGATAGTTTATATTTTTGTCATATTGTTTTTTTTTTGCGTCACCTATGTCATTTTAGTCATTTTTTTTTCATTTGTTTCATTTTTGTTGACTTGATCATTGCTTTGTATTTTTTTTGTTTTGTCACTTTTCTAATTTTTGCTTTTTTAAAATTTTCATTCATGTTTGTAGTTTTTTATTGTTTTCTTCAATTTCAATTTCTTCTTTTGTCACCCCCCCCCCCTTCGAAATTTCCAAAAATCCCAGAAGGTGGGATAAATAAAGTTTTAAGTATTTTATGGAAATTTTGAAAAAAAAAATTAAATATCCGAAAGATTACAAGAGGAAAAACCCAATTGTCGAAACTGGAAGTTTTATCCCCATTTGTTTTCTTGATTTTATTGAATTATTCGAAAAAAAAATTACTTGATTTATAGGTTTTGTGCAATGATGTAGTATGCAATTTTTTTGCATACAACATTTCATACAATTTATTTAAGTTTATCAGTTTTTTTGCAATATTTTTTTTTTATCCCTCCCTCGTGATGTCTCAACTCCGATTGACAAAAGAAGGATTTGAAATTTGTTCCGGCCTTATTGCTTTTTTTATTTACATTCATCATTTTTGTTGTCTTTGTTTATTTTTTTTGTTTATATTTTATATTTTTTTAATTTATTTTTTTTTTGTCATCTTTGTTAGCATTTACATTTTCTTTGTCCCTTTTCTGGTTAACTTCTTTCATTATTCACAGTTTTTTCATATTGACATTTTTGCTAGTTTTTTGTGAATTTTGTTCTTTTTTGTCGTATCGTTTAAGTTTCATGAATTTGGTCTTTTTGGTCTTTTTTCTATTTAATTTTGTTGTAATTTTTTTTAAATTTTTGTTTGTTTTGACAGTTTTGCCATTTTTGCCGTTTTTCATTTGAATAATTTTGTTTTTTCCTCTGAGCTGACAATAATGTTTTAGTCGTTTTGTTTTTATAATTTTTGTCAGATTTTTAATGTTTATGTGTGTTTTTTTTTAATAATTTTGTATCTTCAGTGTTTTATTCATCGTTTCGTCACTTTGGTTGTTTTTTTCTTTTTAGTCAGTTTTGTGATTTATGTCTCTTAGTCTTTTTTATGGCAGTTTTGTATTTTTGTGTAAATTTTTTTTCATTGCCATATTTATGTATTTTTGTAATTCAAAAAGGAATTTTTGTCTTTTGTGTCGTGTTTTCCATTTCTACCGTTTTTTTAAAATATTTTTCACTTTGGCGATTCTGATAAGTTTTGTCTTTTTTTCAGATTTGTTATGTTTTTTTTTAATTTCATTATTCAATTTTTTGATTGTTGTTAATTCCGTAGTCATATTTGAATTTTTTTTAGTTGTTGTCACGTTTTTCATTTGTATTATTTTTGTCATTTATATATTCATACATTCACCAGTCACAAATCAACTATCTATATTTTTGAATGTTTGTCCTTTTTGTCTTTTTAATTTTGCAGTTCTTGTCACATTTTTGGTATTTTTTAGTTCTGTTTTTTTTTTGTTATTTTTGATTATTTCTAGCTTAGCTTAGCTTAGCTAGGTTGACTTTTGTTATTTTAAATTATGTTTCCTTATTTTCTAATTTTCATGCTTTTTTTTGTCAATTTTTTCATTTTTCTATTCTCTGGATCATTTTTGTGTTTTTGTTATTTTTTTTTCGATCAAATCTCTTTTCAAATTTTAATAAACTTATGTCATTTGCATACTTTGACTATTGTTTTTTAATTTTTGTCAATTTTGTCGTTAGTTTCTATTGACATCTTTTAAACAATTTGCTCAAATTTTTGTCTTTTTTAACTCTTATTTTTGTGATAGTTTACATTTTCGCCATATTGTTAATTTCCGTCACCTATGTCAAGTTTGTCAATTTTTTCAATTTTGTCACTTTTTCAATTTGTTTCATTTTGGTTGATTTGTTAATTATTGTCATTTTTGGCATTTTTGCAGTTTTTTTATTGTTTTCGTCACTTGTCTTTTAAAAGCCTTTTTAAATATTCATTCATATTTGTAATTTTTTATTGTTTTCCTCCCGTTTTTAATTTTTGCTTTTTTTTTTTATCTTTAAATTGTGTGGGTGTTTTTTTTTTTTAATTTTTCATCTGTAATTTTCTTATCGATTTTGTCATTTTGTTGTTTTTTTTTTTTGTGAGTTTCCTGGTTTAGGTCTTTTAGTCATTTTTGTCTTCTATTGCTGTTTTGTAATGTTTGTGTATTTTTTTTTGTAATTTTTCCTTATTTTGTCTTTTGTATCATGTTTGCAATTTCTACCGCTCTTTTAATTTTTTTTTTTTTTTCATTTTGGTGATTTTGGTTATTTTTATCGTTTTTTTCAAATTTGTTTTGTTTTTTATGTAATTTTTTCAGTTTTTTTTTGTCTTCGATTTGGATGGCATTTTTGTATTTTTACGTTGTTGTCACTTTTTCTTTTATTTTTTTTTTCATTTGTGTCATTTATAGGATATTTTTAAATGTATGTAATTTTGGCCTCATTAAGTTTTGCAGTTCTTGTCACATTTTTGTAAAAAATTTCAGTTTTGGTCTTTTTGTTATTTTTTAATTTTATATTCGTTTTGCCATCATTGTTATTTTTTGTCTTTTCCTCGAATGATGGTAGTCGAAAACTTCCTTTTAAATCAGCCAAAATATCTGTTTAAAGGAGTCCTCGAGCATGTTTTTCAAACATATTTTTCAGATACGTCGAATTTTTCAGCAGCTGGACTGTCAATATAAAACGAGTCAATCATTTAACAGAAGTCTAGTTATAATACGGTTGTCAGAATGTTTCCCAAACGTCTCTGGGCCGGATAATTCCGGAGTATTTTATCAAAAAACCTGATTTATTCCGGGCATTTTATTTCATAATTTTCAACTTAATATCCGGGCAAATTTGCTCAAAACCTGGAAATAGCTCGAAAAAATAATCAAGAAGAAAAAAACATGAAACATTTTTTTTTCGCCGATTACATTAGCAGTGTTTAAATCATAAATAATTTTAATTTCAGAAAACCGTTCTTTATTGTTTCGATAAAACCTGATGAAAAAATCGTTTTTGGAAGCAAAAATTTAAAAACTCTGAGTTTTTTGTCTGATATTTATTGCAAATAAAGTGAAGAGATCCCAGCAAAATTCAGGCATTTTTAGTGATATTCGAGCTACCAAGCCGGACTGGACTTTCCTCAATTTTTTTTATCAAATATACGGACAAGTCCGGGTAAAACCGGGAAATCTGGCAAGCTTAAGTTATAAACCTAATTGATAGCTATTCACTCATTTCGTTGTGTTGTGACACACTTCAGGTGTGACAGATTTTTTTTTTTTATTAAAATGGATTTCCAAAATCAATGATGTGATTTCCTTGGACATTGACTTACTGTGACATTAGAGACAAATCGAGCTTGCCAACCAAAATAGTCCAGTAGTTGTCAGTGATTTTTAAATTATTTACCTACACTTGTAATCACTTTTTTTTACACAAAAATTGAAATTTAGATAATATTTGTAATTTTCAACCGAAAAAATTGAGGAATTTTCTTAATACACTTACACAAACTTCAAATTTCCTCAGAAAAATTTAAGTCACAAACGCTTGAGCCAAAATTGACATATGTCAATTATGAGCTGTACTGTAACGGTTTTTTCCACATTCAAAACTCTTATATAAGCTCACTCTTTCTAATTTGATTTTAATCGTTCGTAATCACTCAACGAACACTTAAAGGAGGGCTCACATTATTCCTCTTTTGTTTTCAATCAGTGTTTTCTTTTTAAAAAAAATCCAACAAGTATCATCGCCGTTTGTTTAAATTGTCATCCATTTATGAGCCATCCATTCCCAACACATGGCATGTGCGTGCGTGCATGCGTGTAAACTTCGGCATATGAGGAAAAAAATAAACGTATGCAGCTCGTAAATTTTCAGTTGTTCCAGACTTCAGGGAATGGAGCTCGGATGCACACAGATAATAATCTTCTGCTTCTTTTGTGCTTGCAGGCGGCACACTTTTGGAGCGTGACAAACTCCAGCCAGAGACACCGCACACACCGGTGCGTGTCTTTTCCCACGCCAGTTATTGGTCGTTAAAGTGCCTCGCCTCACTCACATCACACTCACAAATCCCGCCAAAAACCAATAATGTTCCGTCTGGTTAAGGGCACTATGATTCCAATGGGATGGAGTAGCACTGCCCCCCCACTACTGGCTGTCTCCAGCAATGATTAGATGAATATGATCGGCCGACCAGTTTATGAATATTGATTAAGCTCCAGAAGAGAGTGTGAACCTGAACAACAACACATGTTATGCACTTAAAAGAAGACATACCTCTGAACCGACCGATGGACTGAACTCAACTGAACAGAGGTGAACTTAATAGATTTGAATGACTACCGCGACTCGGGTGTAGTTGGTTTTGATGAGTTTTTTTTAGCCCCGATAAGTATTCGTGGTGTGGTGTGAAGCGTGTTTGTTCATATGTGGGATTTGAGAGGGGACGTGTCGATGGAAAATTTTCCTTAATGTATCATTCATGACGAGCTTGATGAACGATGGAATACCTTTTTAGTTTTATGAATATTTGGTATATTCCAATTATTTTATTTATTAGGTGCCCGTCTCACAACATAAACAATATACCTTCAATACACTCGGTCCATGACAACCGTTCTCCAATTTCTCGGACACCTCACATTTGCCAGATCATGCTCCATTTGGTCTAACCATCTCGCTCGTTGCGCCCCTGCACGTCTCGTTCCTACCGGATTCGTAGGGAACACCTGTTTTGCAGAACAGTCGTCCAGCATTCTCGCAACATGTCCTGCCATACGTATCCGTCCAGTCTTCGCCACCTTCTAGGTACTGGGTTCGCCGTAGAGTCGCGCCAGCTCATGGATCATCCTTCGCCTTCAAACTTCGTTCTCCTCTAGCCGCCAAAGATGGTTCTTAAATACTCCGAGTGTGCGCAGGTCCTCCTCGAGCTATATTCATGTCTCGTGCCCGTAGATGACACCCGGACTAATGAGCGTCATGTACAGGTTACACTTCGTGCGAGGGCTAAGTTTTTTCGATCTCGATGCTTGTGGAGTAAGAAAGACTTCCGCTGATCATTCACTGGCGAATCTCACGGCTGGTGTCATTGTCTACCGAGATAGAGAACCAGTGAGCCGAGATAGAGAAAGTCTTCGACTATCGTGACCTTGTGGACAAGCGGGCTCGGTCGGTCTCGGATCCGCAGACTAGCATATGCTTCGTTTTGGACGTATTAATCATTAATCCAATACTTCCTGCTGCGCGTTTCAGTTGGCGGCATGATGACTTCCCACGAATCTGTTTGTTTGTGGCGTTAGGTGGTGGAGTAGGTTTCGGGAGAGCACTTTGTAAGTGACATTGAGTCTAATTTATCGCTCATCTTGTAGATGGGGCATATTACTCCCTCCTTCCGCTTCTCCGGTAGCTGGTCTTTGTCCCAGATCCGACCCATCAACCGGAGTAGGCAATCGGATAATTTGTACGGAATGATTCCCTTAACTTCACTCATCGTTGGGAGTGACTCCTCTACATCGTTTGCTACGCCGGCGATGTATCTTCTACCAACGTCTTGGTCTAAGCATGCTGCTTCCAACTTTTGATCACCTCACGATTGTCCGTCAGGATGCCCCCGTCCTTATCCCGGCACATTTCGGCTTACGGCACGAAGCTTTTGCGGGATGCGTTGAGCCTCTTATAGATCTTTCGTGTTACTTGGGAACGATGGAGCTCGTTGTCCTCCAGGTAGCGCCTTTTCTCCTGGAAAATTCGGACTTGCTATCTCTTCCGCTGTCAGTGATTTTCCAAGTTTCGACGCGTGCTGCCTACTACTGCCGCTTTCGTCCATCACCCTCCTCTTGAATCCTTGTGAGGTAGCGTCATACCAAAGCTCGAAGGCCAGCAGCTACCTCAGGCCAAGGTTGGTTTGGCGCTACCTCACACGGCAGCTGGGATCTCGAAAGAACTGCTGTTCGACGGTCGAGCGGAGATCTTCGGAGCTCGAACGATGCACCTTGAGAGACGTCTAGCCAGACTGAAGCTCTCCCACACCCTGGTCAAGATTCCAACGGGGAAGGTGGACTCACTGCCGTTGGAGAGCATTGAAGAGAAAGTCGCCAGAGCTGTAAGCTTCCAGAGGCGGATGGAACAGGAAGTCGCTGCAAAGGACGAGCTTGTGATGGTCATCAACAACGATGTCCCGAACAAAATTGTTGGGGTCAATTTCATAAAAGACGCCATGGACATCCTCTGTGACTCCTACCTTGTGTAGGGTACTGAATAATCTCCCTATGAAGATGTTCGACTCACTGCCGTCACTTTTTTATGAGTACGATCTCATCATACGGGAGATGGACCGGATGGGAGTGAACCTGAGCAGAGGCATGAAGGTCCACTTGTTGCTGCTAGCAATACCACCAGGTTATAGTCATAACCAGGGTGCGCTGGCTGTTCTGCCGCCATGGGAGCTAAACTTGAGGTCGATCGTCGACATCAAGCGGTTGTTCCTGGATTCCGAGCTCCCCCAAAACACCAGCACTACATCAAACGAACATCGAGGTGAGTCAGTGATAGCAAACCACGCTTTGCGGACCGCGCCGAAGAAAGGTAACAGTCGGTGCTTTGGGTGCGGCGAGAAGGGGCACTTCAAGTCTCACGGTTCGGGTATTAAAAATTCCAAGGCTTTGCTTGGAAAGAACCTCTTAGTTGTTGATTCATGAGTCATGACACAATAGACCACATTTATGACACAGAAGATGGTAGATTCTTGCGTCGAGACATCCAACAAAATAGTATCTAAAGCTGTTTAGCTGGAAAACAGTCAAGCAAAAAGCTCAAGAGTCTGCGAATACCGAGGTCGAGTAGACCACTTGAATTAGTTGACGGTATCCCAACAGTCCTCGAGAGGGACTTCGTCAAGCTTGCCCTCTACCGGCAGCGCTGCTTCGAGCGTTTGCGCATAGTCTGCCGCGACCTCAGGTTGCTTCAGTCGTGCGATATTCACCATCACCAGATAGTGGTCTGACTCGATGTTTGCGCTTCGACTGGATCTGACGTCGATGATGTCCGAGAAGTGCTGGCTGTCTATCAAAACGTGGTCGATCTGTGATTGCGTTTGGTACAGTCATCTTCAAGTGTACTTGTGTGGGAGGCTGGGTGCTGGAAAAGGTATTACGTACGGCCAATCGTTTAGAGGCGGCGAAATCTATGAGTTTCAGGCCGTTTCTGTTGGTCAGCTGGTGCGCGCTGAACCTTCCATTCGTCGGTTTGAATTCCTACTCCTGGCCGACCTAGCGTTAAAATTGCTCATGACGATCTTGATATTATGTTGCGTTCCAGCTGCGCGTAGAATTCGTCTTTTTTGCCACCGGTATCTACTTCCAAGGTGAGGACTGTGCACTTTGATGGTGCAAACAGCGGAATGGCATCCTTATTCTTTGTCATTGAATTTGACAACCACCAAAATTACGGGCCCCTAACAAAACTGACTTTTGGCTGTCCAGGAACCGGACTAAATGTCAAATCCTATAAAATGATGAATAATTGCACACTAAGACAAGAATCAACATCATAAATCTCTCTCCCGATGGATGATAAAAAAGAAACAGATTTTTGCTCGAAAGAAGAACCAGGTTGCCATCCCCCTGGGTGCAGATGTTGAAGAACCCACCCTTGATTCTCAACCGCCACATTCGTGGGTCGATCGGCCACCACCCGGTCACATGCTTCTACATCTTCCTTATCACTATAAAATCTGTTCCAAGCTCGTATGTGTTACCGCAGCTCTGGTAGATGGTATGACCATCTTGGAACGCACGTATCGTGGAGTTCTTCCAGCATACCTCTTTCAGCGCTTAGATGTGGAATTTGCAGTTCTTAAATTCGTTTGGGAGCACGCGGGTCATTAAATTTAGAGATCGGCAGTTCCATGTTCCAAGTTTCCAATCGCTGATCCTTTTCATTGCGTGGGTCTTTTCCGATTTCCATTCGAAATTTCTCGTTCATTGTTAGTTGGGGCAATTTTCATAAGCAGTACACTTTTAACGAGTTCTATCCAAATTTCAAAGAGAAAATACCCGATGACTCATTTTCTACAGCGTTTGAAGCGTGATACAATTAAAGTAAGGACATTGTAACGAGTTTGAGACTCTGAGTGAAAGTGGCGCTCTCTGAGACTACAATGAATAAACAAAAAGAGCCATTTAAATGAGTTTAGTTTTTTTTAATTTTGGTGGCATTTTGCCATGCACCCTAGAGCTTGATAAGAATGGTAGTAGGTACCTTAATTCGATCGATTGCATGTCCTGCGTTGTGATTTCATCACCACCGAACTCGCGAAATGTTGATATTGACGTTAATGGTTGTTCCAGATCAACGTCTCCTCCGCAGATCCTGACCTCCGCCAGGTGGAATCTAATCCGGAATAATCTGGAACAAATGGATTCGAAGAAGTGCTATTCAAAACGTTCGAGTACGGTGTAACGCAATCCGGCGAGATCCGGTACCGTTTTGGTGACGTTCAAAGCTCTCGGACCCGGGGGAGTATTTTCCGGAACTTCCAAGTCCGGAGGATCCCAATCCGGTAAGATCCGGGATTTCGAAATACGGTAACATCCAGAACTTTCTGGTCCGAATCGACGAAATCCGGAACCACTGAACCCGGAGGAGTCCAGATCCGGAACTTCCGAGTCCAGAGGTTCGAAATCCGGAAAGACTCTCTGGTCCGAATTGAACTAATTTCGGAACCACTGGACCCGGAGGAGTATTTTCGGGAACTTCCGAGTCCGGGGTATCGAAATCCGCTAAGATCTGGAACTTTTTAGTACGAATTAACAAAATCCGGCGAGATCCGGAATCAATGGGCCTGAAGAAGTGCTTTCCGGAACGTCTAAGTCCGGAGTAACAAATTCAGGTAAGATTTCCGCACCAATCCGCATACGCAATCGAGACCGGAACAGTGAACCGGTGAAAATCGTCCACGTGAGCTCAACGGGTATCGTCGGTACGACAGCGATCGGGATGGTGAATGTGTAACCTATGGTTGAGTTATTACCCAGCACTGTTAAGACTCCCTCAATTCTCGCCTGAGGGTCGGCTTTTTGAAATCAAGAACTTCAAAATCTTAATAAATAAGTTTCGAGCTGTGCTTTATTTTCCTTCTCCAATGATACAAAAAGGCACTTGTCGACTGATCCGCGAAACTATATATAGTGGCACAAACTCTATGTGGCTTATCTATAGGTGGGGACAATAAAAAACTTTAGTAATAGTTCGTTGTATCTGTACAGTTGTTTTTGAGCGATTGTGACGTAACGCTACGCCATCACGGAGTCAAGTATAAGGCGTCCAAAAGTAGCCATAGCAACTTATTAGGAGGAATGTTTGGAATGCAAACAGGTTTGTTTATTTTTTAAAACTCATAGTGTCGCTGTACTGGGCGTCAGGAAGAATAGGCGTGAATAAAAGGGTGCTTTGATAATGATTTTTAAATAACATGGAACGTTGCATGTCGTCGATGAATGACGACTTCAACGTCGAGACGCTCATGAACGTTTGTGACGTAGCAATCAAAACATTGAAAAATCTGATTCTCACACTTGTGCAAAGGAAGTCTTGTCCCCACCTATAGAGAAACCACATGGACACAAACTCTCCTACCTCAAGCGTCTGCTTTTGGGCCCCTCTCCTTGCGTACACTTCCTCGTTTAAAACCGGAAATATCACGACCTCCTGTTTGCGCGGCGAGACTACCGAATTGCTAGAGTGGGTTCGGTGAGCTAGAAGAAGTTTGCGGCCTGAGGTCAAAATTTCGTGTTTCCGGCACTTGATGGGTGGTATGCGGCATATCTATAACTTCGTGGTGGTAATTCACGACGACCTCGAGTAGGAGTCAGCGGGCCGTCCACGTTCTGGGTGGAAGTTGTGCTCGGCGTTCAGGTGAGCTGCCTCGGGAACTGAAACCGGAACTCAAGGGTAAATTACGAGATCCTGGTGATAGAGGGATCAAAATGGCGACAAAGCATAAGGTCGGGCACACGAATGATGCTCAGGATCTTGGGTTACCTGGTAGATCCCTTCCACAAACAAACGAGCTTGTTGCACTCTTTCCCGTAGTTCACCGTAGTTTACGTCGGACTTCTATCACGGGCTTAGCACTGTTTCTGTATTGCGGAACGAATCGTACTCGGACGTTTTGGCTTGCCGTAGTACACGCTCAGAGATACATCCTAAAAATGACCATTATGTTGAAGGTCGATAGCGTTCCGTACCCAGCCGTCAACCCTTCTTGCCCCTCTCATTTTTTCGGATTCCCCTCAGCAACTCAGCCTCCATGATCTTCTGGCGTGTTCAACCCTGACTCCTCAGGCGTGACAGGTGCTGCCATCTGTTGCGGTGTGCCAATATCCTTGTGCGCATATGGCGGGGCTTTCTTTCGGGGTTCAAAGGCAGGTTCGCTCCAATCTACACTTAATCACCAGCACTTCCTCGACATTTACATTTGCGCGACGAATCTAGACAATCTTGGCAAGAACTTTCCCATGGTTACAAATGGCCGCAGAACGGGAACCAGCTATCAACAAAAAACCTGACGGAAAATCAAAAGAAGTTTTTTCGCGTGTTTTGAAAGGTTTTTCCCAACCTAACTCTGGGAGGGTTTTGCATTGCGCATCGGTCCCTTCTTTTCCACTTTTAGCGGTCCCTGGAGATGGGAAGGTGCTGTTTTTGGCCGCGCTGAATTTTATAACGCGACTAGCCTCGTTTGCTTTACAGGCTTTTGCTGGCTAACTACCTCTCAAATGATTTTGTTGTCGCAAGCTTTTGTCCTCGCTGCCGATACTGTTGAAATACCTCGTGGAATGACTCATACCGTATTTGTTTATGCCGAGTGTTGCACTGGTGCACCACTAGGTGCTATCAAACTGTTTGTTTATTCGGACAGTGTTGCACTGGTTTTGACCTGGTGTTGCACTGTCATCGGGCGGTAGTGCCCCGAAAATTTTGTCAGTGTTGCGAGAGAGCGTGTGAGTGAGTGAGGTAGCAATACACTGGCGACGATTTGTGTTTGTTTTTATCGGGTACGGTGGAACACTGAACGAGGGGAGAAAACAAATACAGTATTAGTGAAAATTTTCTTCAACAACGATTAGACCGTCACTTTTTCGGAGAACGGCTTGAAATTCATTCGGGAGTCGCAGATTTTCTTGTCGATTCTTTTCTTCATTGACTTACGCTTGCTCGGTTGCTTTTAACCAGTTGCTCGTTATGAATACTCATATTTGGGTGCTACATAGCCGAAATTATGATTTGTGCTCAAATTCTTCTAATTCTATAATTCTGCTAAATTATTCTAAAAAGTTTACATTCTTTACAATTTGAATATTCCAGCTTCCAGATTGCTTCTGGTGAATGGCAAAATCGTCGCTAGGCATGGGTCATACAGACAAAAAATTTGACAACGAATGTAATACAGGGACACAATGCTTCTTTAAGTATTCGTCCAAAACTTAGTGCCAAGCATTAAATCTCCTGTTTGTATAAAGATGGCACGAACTTCGTCTGATGAACTCTTTTTGTTTATTTTGCGATTCATTTTAGTTAGAAACGTTGTGACCAATTGGTTCACAACTTTTCTTCAAGTTGGATTTCTTCCATGACAAGCTACTAAATATAACATTTGCAAGTCGCAATTGGCTTCAGATACCTAGCTAGTAAAATCACTAGAAATGTTCAGTTTACACCGTAATAATCAAAATAACAGGCCATGCAGCATCGTCGTCTGCGCAAATTGTCCGGAGTTGCGCGTAATTTCATTCAAAGTAGTTACGCCGGTTTCAAACTTGACCATCTCGCATGTTAGAATACGATTGCCCCAAGGCTGCGAACCGGTTGATCAGAACTTTAGTTTCTCGTTGCATTTGTACCTACCTGGGAAATTGAATAAAATCTGATTCGCTCGAGTGCTTGTAAGCATTTGAAAAACATGAGCGATAACATGATTTTTTAGGTAATGCAACCAGTGATTCTTGTCTTACAAATTATAATAATTTTAGACACTAATGTAATTTAAAAATTAGACAAAAATGACCAAAATTTGAAACAAATGTAGAAACAACAAAAATGGCAAGAACTACAAATATGACAGATGAGCGAAATTTTCTTAATTTCGATACCTTCAAAAGTAGTACACAATTTTTAAAAATTTTATTAATATCCACAGGTGCCTTTAGTTGATAATTTTAATAATTTTATAACATTTAAGTAAAATTTTATTAATTTAAAATTTAAAGTAAAGAGATGAAAATGAGTTACCAAAACGGCTAAAGGTTCAATGGAACGAATGTTGTTTTAAGACATAAGAGTCTCACTGAGAAACACTTTTAATGGAATTTGTATAAATTGAAATCACCGAAAGAATGTCGATGTTTTTTCTTTATTTTCCTTTCAACATTTTTAACATAAATTGACAAATAATTAAAGAAAGCTGGAATGCTGTTTTGTTGCTTCTTATCATAAAACTTGTCCTTACTTGATAAATGATAAAATAAACTTCATACCAAAAATCATTTTTCCCAGCATTAAAACGAGTTCAGTATCTGTGGCTCCGATTGTGGCATGATAACGGTCGATGCTATCAACGGCTTTGACTGAAACGAAAAAGAGATAAACTTGTTACAAGCGTCTGCATACATTTAGGCGTTTTTCTGGGCCGTAACGTCTCTGTAACAGCAAGGTGAAACGTTTGATGGCAGCATGGTTTCGGAATATAAACGAATGATTTTCAATCTGAGATATATCCGAATTTAAATTGGGGATTGAGAATTTGAGATTCAAAATTCAGAAAACAGAATTTGGAATCGAAAATTAAGAATTCCTTTTTCAAAATTAAAATTCAGAGCTGAGAATGCAATGCGCAACTCAAAATTAAGATTTTGGTCTTCCAGACCATACAAAGGTGGAAAAAAATCAGAACTTACATGACCGGTTTTAAAAATGATAACTCGCACGAAGGAGTTTTCCGGTGTCAAATCAGCCGGTGCCAGCCCATCACCCGGATCCATAACAGCCGTTATCTTGAAGTCCAGCTTCAGCGGAGCTCCCGGAACCAACATCGGCAGCTGCAAGTAAGGCCTCTCAGCCGTATAATGTCGATGGTCCGCTTGGATCAGGACATTCAATCCGGTTGCTTCCTTCCGAGCGGAAATGTTTTCCAAAACTATAAACAGCTTAAAGACGGGTCCCAGGCCTAAAACTTCAGCGGCCATTTTAATCGGAGCCAAGCCGATATCGCCGGACATGTTGCTATCGGCTGAATTTATGACATCAACTGTGGCCCGGGCAGCCGTTAATCTCATCCGCCACAGTTCCGACTGAAAGGAACTATGAATGGCGGCTGCATTTTCCTTCTCCCGGACGGTTTGTTCAACAAAAATTTTCGTTTTCTTCGGAATCTGCAGACTACCTGAGGCTTCCTCGGTGGCCGTTTTGATGTCGTAGATGTTTTCAGTAACGGCGAATTCGGCCGTCCTCTTGAGGATCTTTACGATCAGTGAACCATCGGAAGTGACCAGGATCAGCACGTGCTCCTCTTGGCCGAGACGTCCAAACGTCACGGCCGATACGGTTTCCGGAGCGTAGAATTGATCGACCAGCTTCTTCTGACAGTAAAACTGAACGAGTCCTCCGCGCAGAGCTACGCAAACAAGATTGATCCCCAGATGGGGCAAACATACCGGGGTCATGCAAACGGCCGATTGAGGTAGGGTCACGGACCACAGTTGCTTGCCCTTTTTCGAGTAGCAGAGAAGCTGATTGCTCATACAAACCACCACTATGGTCTGATCGATCGGCAGCAACGCCAAACCGGCCGCCGGATGTTCCAGTTTGACAATGTGCTGACCAACCAGCCAACCTTTTCGGAGCAGACAGAGCGATCCCTCCCGGGTTGCGATCACCACCCGGAAGTCGATATCGTACTGACCGCTGGCCGAGATGATACTTGGGGTTCCCTGGAATGAGCAAACTCGGGCCTGATGCAGCAACACGAAGGCCTGAGTGTCCAGGATCATGACATCACCGGATTCGGCGGCCAGAATCAAACATGAAGCCGACTTGGTTTCGTTTGTAGTTTTCTTGATTGAGGTCATGGCCGTGATGACAGGAAATCGTTCCAACTGCGGATCCGAGTGTTCCACTATGAAGGACGCTCTCTCGTGCTCCGGAAGTGCCAACAATTCCTGGGACAGTTCCGTCATTTGATTCAAATTCAACGTACGTAAATTGTCGATATATTTATCGATATTTTCCGGACGCTCGACGGACAACTTTTTCCAGGCGTCGACTTCGACCACATCGATCGGTAAACTTGGTATCGAGTACTTGTAGTAAGGTTTCATGTTCCGGTAGAAAAGGATTGCCGATTCCACTGCCACTGCAATAACTGAAATAATAAAAAAAATTACAAATAAAAATTTAAAAACAAAAAATTATTCAAAATCTAACTGGGAATCCTCGGTTCCTGTTCATTTATATACAAGCTCTCAACGGCGGACGGGATCCCGGGAAGGTTCTGTTCGCTGGTTAGATTGGTGCCCTTGTACACCTTGAGCTTGGGTTTGGAATCGAAATCGAAGAGGGGTACATCGACGATAATGAGCTGATAGTAGTTGTCATTCTTCAGGTCACACAGGGACATGCAGGCCGGCAAAGTGTGTAGGGCGGCCGTTCCATCGCACTGGGCGTCCAGCCACTTTTCTGCGGCCTTAGTTTTGCTGAAGAAAAAAAAAAACAATGTAGTGAGAACACTTATAACTAAAAAAAATCAAATTGGAGAAAATTATCAATATAAAAAATGTCTAATTTGTCATGCTTGTTAAAATAATCAAATTTTCAAAGCAATTTTCCCAACAATTCAGTTTTCCAAAATTTGCAGAAAATTTCTCAAATAATCAAATTATTTCTGAAAACTTGCTTGTTCTGCAAGATGATTGAAAGTACTCATCTGAACTTGAACTAAAAATAAGTTCTGAGTGGAAATCCACCAGCAAAATCTTGTTTTTCAAAATATCATTCACTTCCAAAATATTTTTGGATTGAAAATGTGGCAACGATAGATTTTCAAATTGTGGCTCACCTCAAAAACATTTCCCACGTTGCGATGTCCACAATAAGAGCAAATTACAGATGTTGTTCACCTTTCCGTAGATGTTTTCGTTGAAAATGTTGAAAAAATAGATAGGTTTATAATAAATCAGCTATAAAACTTATTGAAAATTGATAAAATGTTTAAAGTTTTCGTTGTTTATCGTCAATGTTTTTCACCCCAAATAGCTTTCGTATTGTGTTTTGGGAGCATTTGTAGCCCTTGGTAACGGGAGAGTGCACCCTACTGTTGAATTTTGTGTTGCCCTTTTTCATTCCGCCTTCAAAAGGACCCGAATGGTAGGGTAAAACTGTGCAAGACGCACCAGCTAAGCATAATTGCTATTTACAGCGATACCAATCATTTAAGAACCAAATTGAAAGTTGAAGGCGATTCAAGGATGAAATTTACGTATTATCGAAAAGAAAAAATATGATAAAAACACGATTTTGACTATATTTTTGTAAAAAAACTAAAACAGCCAGAAAACAAACCGCGGGGTAGAACGCCAAAACTAGTGGACAGAACGCACCAAACAGGAAGGGTGGTAAGAAATAGAACAATGATTATGCGGAATGTAATTATTGAAACACTAAATGTTTAATTACATGTTCATCGTATTTTTGTAAACTATCATTTTTTGGCTAAAAATCTTTTAGTATTGCTAAACTCATCGAAAATTTCGCTTTTCAAAATACACTTTGTTATATCCTTATAGATAAAACGCCTTCAAGTAGGCAACGAAATTCAGTTTTTTTGACTGATATAGTGATATCGCGGCAAACATGGCGGCCGATAATTTTTTCGAGTCGAATATTGGTGCACCGTTTTAACTCGAACAAGGACAAAATATGTTATAACTATGCATTGTTATCGTGATTTGGGAGTCAGCAAATAAAAAGAATGGCATTTTCTTTTGATATTCGGGTTTTGTCAAAAGTTAACAGCATTCAAAATTTGAGCGTAAAACACGTGGTATTGTGGGCATTCTGCCCCAATTTTCATATGATTGGTTTTTGATAAAATTTGTTGGAAGTTAATAAAATACAACAAAATATTTATAGTCTACCGAAAATGCACATGAGTGGTGAAACGATAAGCTGAAGTTTGATCAAATTGCGCAAGATGTTTTACCATAAAACCTTATATGTTACTCATAAAAAATTACAAGTTTCACGCTGATTCCATTAATTCCTCTGTTTCTAAGAACTAAAGAAGATTTTGTGAGCTTTCCATCTATTGAATAATGAAAAAGCTTGTTTGCTACAATAAAAATGAAGAAAAACATCATTCGAAGCCGTAGGTTAGTGTATATTTGAGAAAGAATGGCATGGGCCATCTTACCCCGCTGGTGCGTCTTGTACAGTTTTCCCCTACCTGTTGCATTGCCGTTTTATTTTTGTTTTGTAGTCGACATTCCCTCACAAGGTTGGGAAAGGGGTGGATGCGCAAAAGCAATTGCGCAATCAGAATAACTATAAACAGTTATTTGAATGAAGGTTTCGACGTTTGATTAGTTATTGAGGTCCATTTACATAAGTTAACACGATTTTGTCCTGTTTTTTAAATTGCCGTAATATCCTGGAACGGAAAAACAGCTCGAGAAAACGAGCTTTTCAAATGTTCTGATATTTTCAGGGAGTTATGACATCAAGCGATCTGAAAAAGGTTTCGATTCCAGATTCATGGAGAATTCAGAAATAGTTGAACATGATCGGACATTTTTGGTTTTTATTATAAACTAGATGACCCGGCAAACTTTGTTTCCTGATATTTAAGGACTTTTCCTTAGTCCATAAAAAGATGAAAATAAGTATTGTAGGATATTTTTATATCAGAAATATATCCAAAATTTTAGTTCGTTATTCGAATTTCAATATTATTGGTTCATTCGAGAAACCGATGAGGGAATGAATGCATGATATTATTCTTAAATTTATATTCCAAACTGTGTGACACACACGCTTACTTTTGGTAAGCGAACTTATTTTCTCGCTGAATTTTCAGTGAGCTAGCGTATAATAAAGTTCCGTTTATTTTCATTTATGCTAACTAAAGAACGCCTTATTAATCAAGTTTCAATTTAGTTTCGTCATCATTCCTATTCAAAAACTTTTATCCTACTAGATGTTTAAAAAAAATTGAGGGTTGATTTCAAGAGAAAATGGATCATATTTTTTCTGGAATTATTTTAAATAGAGTAGTCTTTTCCGTCGATTTGTTTTACTCTTGCATTTAAAAACATTGAAGTTTTCTTTAAGCATGGCCGTCGGGAAGAAATATATAAAAAATGGAAGAATAATGAACATTAAATTAATTTTTTTAATATTATTCAAAATATCTTTTCTCTTGATTTTTTACTAAGTACACTAATCATATCTTATCGTGAATTGACAACTGAATAAGAGCGACAGATATTTTACAGTGCAGAAGAAGCCGCAACCTTTCTAATCAATATAATTTTTGAAAATGTCTTCGAGTTTGTGTTCATTATCTGTTTTCAATTTTAAGTGAGACATTGTCAATTTGCACAATGTATGAAAAACACGATGAAAATTTAAGTGAAGTATCCAGTTCCGAATAAAATAAGGGGTTTGTTTTGTTTACATTCATTATTTTCATTTTTATTTTATTTTTTTGATAATTTTTTTCTAAGCATTTGGAAGCTTGAATAAAAGCAAATCAATTTTAAAAATTTGGAATAGATTCAAATCAATAAAATACCATTTAAATTTTTAGTTTAGTTATAAAATTTAATCTAAACAATCTAAATTGTTTAAATTTATTTCTAACGTTTATTGTTATTTTAATTTAATATTCTGAATCTGGATATATGTATCTGGAATTTCAGTTTTCTAACGTTGATTGAAAAGCTGGATTTTTGTTTACCTTGATCTTTTTTTTGTAGTTAATCCAATTCAAGTGTTTATGTTCTTAAATTCCCATGTGCTTGATAAATTGTTTCTTAGATCTTCTATCTGGTACGAAACTATCTACTATAACATATCTACTTAAACGCGTGCTTTCGAAGTTTGAGTTTTGCTACAAAATTTTGTTACAAAATGTTCCTAAAATAACCTTTTCTGTGACATGTTAACCGCATCACTCAGTATCAGGGCCGGATTAAGCCATCTGGAGGCCCGGGGCAATTTTTCTCGGGGGCCCCTATGTTTCATTTTTTTTTTCAAATGCTACCTCAGACAAACCTTTTAAACGTGTAAAATAACTGTAGATAAGTTCAGTATACTGTCTGTTTCTGATTTCTGGATTCTGGTCTAGTTTCTGGTATCTTCAAATAAAAATTGTTAATTAATCACGTGCAAACATTGTGGAAGGAAAGAGTTTTGAAATTTCTTAAAAATGAAAGCTCTGATTTGAGCCGCAAAATGCAAAGTTTTATTCTCAATATTTTAATACTCTTATCACCAACTAAAACTCTCTGACTTGGAAAAATTACCGGATTGATATTTTAAATGTTTTTCATTTCATTACTGCGGTTTTTGCTTCATCGAGAAATATTCACCTAATGACAATTGGGAAGTATCATGAAGATTTGAAACATAGAATACAAAATTGAAAAAAAATACACAAAATAATTAAATTAAAATTTCATACAGATACAGATATCCCAGCTTACATTTTTGTATTTATATTTATCAACAAACTTTTTTATAACTACGTTTCATAAACATTATAGAATCATCGTATAAAACTCGAAAAAACAGCATTTACCTACCAAAGTGGAGGCAATACACATAAATATTTTTAACTTCTGGCCAGATCCAAGGTTGCCGAAATAAATTCAGTGTTTTTGAGAAAAATAATTCTGACTTTCTGTGATTTTACCCAAAAATTCTGTGATGGATTTCTGTGATGCTATTTCCTTGAATTTCATGGAAAATTCATGATAAATTGGGTCTTTTACACATTTTTGTTGGGCAAAATCAATTACCATTACCAATCTTTTCATACCTTTCTAATTCAAAGTAAGAAATCAAAATTTTAAACTGTTCAAGAAAATTGTGATTCCGGAAATCCATTCAAAATTTAAAGATTCTGTGAAATCTGTGAAAATATCAAAATTCTGTGTTCTGTGACACAGATTCTGTGATGAAAGTTTGATCAAAATTCTGTGAAAATACAGATTTTTCTGTGATTTCGGCAACCTTGGCCAGATCCCTGCAACGATATAGGATTTGTCTATGTATCGTGTGACTAACATCTATTTGCAAAGTGTTAGGGAATCTCGTTTTTAAGTTTTTTTCCCTCAGATTTAAGCTTTTTTTGCCTTGCGCGCATAGGATAAGAGAGCTCAAATCTGAAGAAAAAGCTTAAATCTGAGGAAAAAAGCTTAAATCTGAAAAATGTGCTGTACATGGATTGTATATCGTTGCCGGGACTTGCTTCTGGCTTAAGCAATTAAAATTATACAAATTGAACAATATTCAACATCTTATTCGTACATTCTCACATACTATCATGTAAGAGAGCACAAGTTTTGCTCTCATTGCCAGCGACAATACTTGTTGCTTCTCTCATTGGGCATTATCACAGAGAGAACAACCTTTTTTCACTTAAATCCTGAGCAGGAGAACAAATTTGCAAACATGGCGGACTTTTTATCATAATCAGATTTATACAGATTTTAGGTTACTATTTCTACGATCGTTTGAGTATTTGTTAGGAATTGCGATTCCAATAAACATTGTTAACGATTTGAGCTATCACTTCTAAAGCTATTTCATGCTTTCTGGGATAAGAGTTTAAGGATTCAAAACTTATAATCGGATTCTTTTAAGAACCAAAATTCAGTGTCTCAAATCTTAATCATTTTTTCTAAAGGAGGTAATGAGAAACAAAATACGAATTAAATTAAAAAAGGAGATTCAAAGCCACAATCAGATCCAAAGCAGAAATTGCACCAAATGTGAATTTCACTTTTATAACTTTTAAACATAAAAAAAATCTTTTTCATGAGATGTTAATAAATATGATTCTCATCAGAAAAACATAAATTTTTATAAAAGTGTTATCCTAAATGTGACAAAAATTTCATTCGATACCCTCAAAGCTATTAGAGGGTATACATAAGTGCAAAAATGATCGATGGAAAAAATTCATAGCAGAGATTAAATGTTAAATGTTTAAGAATCAGTGAAAAAAGTCAGATAAGGAATCCAAATGATTTTAGTACCTTAAACAAAGATCCTGAGTTCTCAAAATTCAGAAAAAAAACTATGAAACTGAACTTCAATAACTGAAGAAACAACACAAGACTATCATTTTCGAAATCTTGAAAT
>NC_073693.1:22132908-22157908 GCF_029784155.1 Uranotaenia lowii
GGCTTTTGCAATTCTATTAGTTTCAGTTTTCCAACCTAGGGTGAAAATATTGCAAACAATGTCGATTTCACGCTTCATTAGAATCGGTCACATTTATTTCCTCACTTTCCTGTTTTGCTCTCTGGATCCCCCGATTAACATCCTCTCGAAATCGTCACCGAAACATGATTTTTTTTCACAAGTGTTTTTCAATCGTTACACAACCGTGGTTAATAGTGAATATGTTTTCATTTCTCACCATTTCACAGGATTGTCAATCAACTTTTAAACTTTGCATCGTGTCCGGATTACGTACGGTTAATCATCGGGAGAAAATGGAATCGAAATGCAACACCGCAACGTGTGTTGTGGACCCGTGTTCTTTCGGAAGAAGGGCGTTCGAAATTAATGATGTACAATTTCATGGTCCAGCCTGAATCGTTCGTGTTTTATTAATTGTGAACAGTTTTTACATTAACACTGATGAACTTACATTAAAAAACATACAATCTATAGGAGAATAAAATCAGAAGTCAGTTTTTTACGAACCCGAACTTGGCCAGTTTTGCGACTCCGGTTTCTTTCTTTTCACTTTCGTCTAGCTTTCGTTTTTCTGCCGTTCCATTCTGGGAGGTGGCCGAACTTCGTGGAGTCGAAACACCGTTGTTGAGAGTCTTGTATTGTCGCATGCCAATTTTGATAAGTTCCGATTCGGTGGCGTCCGGATTGTCCTGCTTCAGTTGATCCTTATTGCTCTCGAACCAAACGATGAAGGTCACACCGCTACTGGTATTGCTATTTTTCGGTCGATTTTCATTGTTTTCGATCAGCGAGGATGGTTCATCCGAGCCTATCTCGGACAACCCGCTCATATTGATCGAATCATCCCTGGCAACGGTACCGGTGCTGGGCGAGCTGAAGCCGATGGCCTTGCCCGTTAAATGGCCCAAGGGATTCCCAGAACTGGGCGTAGATTTTGACGCACTGTCACCGGTGCGCTTGAATGGATTTTTCTTCCCCATGGGCAACGGTCGCTGAGGGGCAAAATAAATGGACAAACGTTAATAACCTGCTCGCTGACCCATTCCAATCCCAAATCCCAACCCAAGAAAACAAGAGGGACTCACAATTTTCGGTGTATTATCTTTCTTGGTCACGGCCTCCAGATTGATGTGCTCCAGTTCGCTGACCATGGCAGCGTTTTCCCGGGCCGTTTCGATTTCATGCTTCTCCTCCTCCTTTTCCTGCCAAAAGAGGAACGATACAAAAAAAAACGTTGTTTAGTTATGCACCACGCGGTATCTCACTCACTCATGTAATGTCATCCAAGAAAGAAACGATTTGGACAAAAAAGTATCCTTCGAACCGGATTTGAACCAGTGACCTATGGATTACTGCCATCTCCCTACTCAACAACTTCTACAGTCCACCGCTCTACCAACTGAGCTATCGAAGGTGAGGTGCAAGCGGGCGAAAATCTTACCAACAAAATCGGGTGCTCGTTTATTGAATGCTAGCCGCACGAAAGTTGATAAACATACGAAATAATGTAATGAGTCACACGTGTGGTTTTTTTATCACCAACCATGATTCATCACTCAATTTTTGTCTTCAACGACAAGTCAACCAACATGTTAAAAAAAGGAAACTAAAATTTGCAATCCTGTTGGAAATCATACAAAAACATCGGCGGAAAATGGGTAGCAAAAACAAGTATTCTAAAAATAGCTTCATCAACAAGAATAATGGTTTTGTTACAGTCGCGATACCGTGAAGGTTTCCTATTGGAATTTTTGAAATTCTCACTGCGCATGCAACGCAAGCGGAATCTGACAGCATTTTTCAGGGATGCCAGATATACGTACTTGCCTTGGTAAATTTTGCCGCGTTGTTGAACGATGTTTTTGGAAAATATTTAAATTTTACGCTTAAAATATATTTTGTTTTGAAACCTTAACCATTGATTTCTCACTGGATATTTATTCTTTGCACTAGTGGATGCAAGGACAAAATTTCATCATCAAATTTCAAAAATCGACCATACATTTCGTTGCTTGGCCCAAAAAACTCATTTATATAGCTCATTCGAAATTGATTTAGGGATACTTAAAAGCGCTCGTTTCGATTTATCGACAAATCACCAAAAAATAGGACACAGGAAATCGGAGATATCGGAATTTTAATTTTGATGCAAACTGACTTAAAAAGAACTAAGAATTGGCTTGTAAACTTTACTAGCTTTAAACCCCATTTCACAATATAAGCCATCTTTAGTTTTTTTAACAATGACAAAAATGATAAAAATGATAGATACGACAAAAATTATAATAACAAAAAAATTAAAACGATAATAATGAAAATAATGTCAAAAATGAAAAAAGCACAAGATACAAAAGCTACAACTATGTGATTAAAATGACAAAAATTACTGGATCAAAAGTTTTTTTGTTAAATTTATCATTTTTGTCATAATTGTCTTTTTTTGTTATTGTTGTCATCTTCTTTTTTTTTCGATTTGACTCATTTTACCATCTTTTATGGCATTCGTGACTTTATATCAACGTTGCAGTTGGCGGACAGTCGTCCAAAAACTCATCCAGTTCAACTGTGATCGATGTTTACCGGGCTCGAACACGTGGACATCGGCTCTTTTTCATCTACTGGTAGAAAATAATGACCAAATTTAAAGTTCGGTTGAAATGATTACTATGCAGTATTTTTTTTTATTATTTCAACCTAAGCATATCAATGGCTGTCTCAGTAGTATTGCAAAAAATACTACCATTTTAAGAGCCTCTATTTTGTGTGATCTATATTCTTATTTTTCAAAACATTACACACTCACCTGTTCCTGGAAGGTCGGCATCAACGGCGCCAAGCTGTCAGCCAAGTGGAACCGATTGATCTTGCTGGCATACTTGATGACAATCGGTATGAGCTGACTCGATCCGATTGTCTCGATCAGTTCCTTCGCCCTTTGTTCCATCTCGGACCGGCAGGCAAGCTGTAAAAAACGATTTTTTAGATTCAGACCAAGCTTTAACAGATTTGCTAGCTTACCGCAAACAATTTAACAGCAGTTTCCTTGAGTATTTTGTCGGCTTCATCACTACGCAGATAAATACTGCGCACCAGTGTGTCTTCCAGGCTTCCCTTCTCGACATCCACCTCGCACATGGGCACCTGAAGATCGACACACATCGGTATCGGTCTAGGATTGGTCATCGGATACTTGGCACCGCGGCACACAATCAACTGAGCCTGCTGGATGGATTCCGAAACTTTCACGATGAACAAACTATCGGACGCACCTGCCCGATGGTTTTCGGCGTCCAAAACCGGGAACCAAAGATTCGAACCGGCGTGATACAATCGCATTATTCCCTCTGAATCGTAGGTTACTGGGGAACCTTTGTCCGAGTAGCCCAACCAACGCAGTTCGGAACCAGCCGATAGAGGGATGGGCACTTCTCGACAGCGTAATTTAAATTTGACACAGGTGATGATCATCAAATTGAGGTGTTGATCTTCACTGGCCGGTGAATGGTGATAGGCTACCAGAACGTGATCTCCATACGCTGCCATGGAGACTAAGGCGCCGGGAATGGTGAGTACTTCTCTTTGGGTTCCTCGAGATGTGAATACACGTAACATTCTACTATCGGTGGCAACTACAACAATCTTGTCAGAAGCCACGACCCCGATGATTTCTTCAGTTCCGGGCATGGTGCAGCTCCATTCACGATTACCGAAAGCAACCAAATTGATGCAGACCAGTTTGCTACCCTTTCCTTCAACACCGGAAGTACAGGCCATAGCGAGGACCGATTCGCTGAGACCGGCCATCGTGTGGTTCATATAATTGTTTAAATGGATTCCGTGGTGTTTCTGAGAATCGTGGAACTCCACTTCGATTGAGTTCTCTTTATCGTCCGAATGGGCTCGAACGATTCCCACGTGGTTGTACACCAGGAAACGATGCTCCAGATGATCAGGCGTCGAGCTGGGCTGGAAATAATCCTGCATCGGATAGGATTTGACTTGATAGCGATCACTCATCACCGAGTGGGCTCGATCGTCACCACCCTGCGGGTGATCTGCTTTGCTACTCGCACGATCATCAGCGCCCCGTTCATCGTCTCCTTCGGTGATTGCATATTGACTTTTGAGTTTGCCCACCGAAAATGTGTTCTCGTCATCAGATTCGTCATCATCGGCAAGCAGCTTTTCACCAGCAACGTCTAGAGAAGATAAAATCATTAGAAAATCGAAGTTTATTGTAGCTAAATCCAACTTACGCTTGGAGTAGATATCATTAATGTCCATATCATCATCAGGATCATCGATTCCATTCGCTTCCTTTTCAGCCATCTCCATCAGATCGTTCCCTTCGTCATCGTTGCCATCGCCAGCATCGTCGAAGATGTCATTTACATTACCCAACTGACCCTGATCGTCGCAAATTACCAACTCCCCATTGTTCTTCGGATGCCAGGCCAACCCCGTGACCGGGTACGGATCCATAGAAGCCACCTCACCCTCGATAATTTTTCCCAGCTTGTAGTCCCACACAGTAACTTCTCCTTTATCTGTTCCAGCGGCCACGAAATCACCCCTTGGTGAAAATGCACAGCACGTGAAATCAGAAGAAATTTTAGCATGGTTCAGAACTTTTACCTGTTCCCATGTTGTAGTATTCAGGACGATAATTTCACGTCCTTTTGGGTAAGCGAGCAAATTTCCTCGTACTGGTTCAAAACTTGGTGATCCTAAAATGATTAAAATCATTTCAAAAATTTCCAACTTCGTTCAGTGAAATTAAAATACCTTACCGATATAAACATTTCCTTCGAAACTTTTGACTTTCCTGAGTCCGTCTATGCTTTTGATCTCCTCTTTAGAGTTCAGATTCCACACCCTTAGCTTTCCATCACCACAGCTAGCAGCCAACAAATCCTTCTCGCTGATTCCCAAACTCAAAACGGGACCACCCAAGTTCCCAAATTCAAATTCTTCCCCTCCCTCTGCCAAAGGTTTCACCTTAACGGTACCATCCTCGGAACCAGCAGCCAGAAATTTCGCATTGCGCCCCAAACATGTGGCATAAGCCGTGAAACGGAACTCAATACCGTCTTTGTCCAGATCGGGAAACTTGTACGCCTGAACCGTGTTCAAATCATTAGCGATCAGCACCCGATCACCGTACTGCAGCACGGCCCACACGTTTTCGGCCACGCACGTCGTCACAGGATCATCGTCAAAAACGCCATCCCAGATGCGGATGTCCCCATCGTGACCGATGCTGAGAATTCGTCTGCGGAAAAAATTGGGGTCAGAAATAAATCTTAGTTCTAAGTCATCTTAAGTCGTGGTACTTACTCGCCATCGTCCTGGTAAGCTACACTGGTGTAACCCACGATGTGGCCATATCTCATGGCAGAACGTTTGAAGGGCATCTTGAGAACTATCAAAAACACAAAATATTTAAACTGGAATCGTGTTTCGTTGATATTTTAAAGTTTTTCGAGTCAACAGTTCTTGGTACTGCGTGAACCCTAATTTTGTTTTCAACTTTTCGCGCCAACCATTGAAATACACACTCGCAGAATAGTGCCTAAAATTAATGCCATATTCGTTTTCATTCTGGTGGTGCACCGGTAGTGCACCAAGTGCTGTCAAAGCGTTTTTTTTATATGAAGTTGACAGCAGTTGGTGCACAACCATCTTTCCACCAGATGAAAACGAATATGGCATAAGTATTCAATTTTAAAAGTATTTTTCCTGTTGAATTCTGCTCACTTCATGCTTTTAAAAGAAATTTAACTTTAAGAATATTTCCAATACATGAATCAATTTAAAAATAATTATTTTTAATTAAATTAATTTATTATTAATTTTGTAATGCGTAGTATTGCGATGAAGATAGATTTTCCGTTTTTTTTTTATTTTGAATTTTGTAAATCGTCGTGCAAACGAAATATTTCACGCAACGTTTCAAATATTTTACACGCAAAGAATTTTTGTCGTCCAAAATCATAAAATTTGACATAATGAAAATGTTTTGGAAAAAAATTCTAAAAAACTGTTCAAATTGGATCAAATTTGATTTAATAAAAAATCAAGAAACTAATAGAAGCTATTTTTTTATTATTCTAGAAAAAATATCATTTTCTTTGCTTTAAATCAATTTTCTTTTGATAATGTAATAAATGTTTAAAAAACTACAACCAGCAGAATAAGTGAACCATTGTCAAATCAGTAAATTTTTCTTCAGGGGGTCTGAATTTGAATTTGACTTTGTATAAGCATTTCAAGTGCCTGTACTCTTCAAAAAGTGATCTTAACGTAACCTTAAGCAAACAATTGAGGCCTGTTCGGGCTCGGCCGATGGAGGGTTCGGATTTCGGGGTATTTCTTCCCGTCTCTCGTCGACGGCATCCACCAGCAGCAGGAATGTAAGGTGAGTCGCGTTCACTTAGCACCAAAGCAACAGCTGATCACCCGTTCGGGGGAGATTTAGTTTGCACAGCGTCGGGTTGATTTCGCGAACAAGCACCACACAGAATGCACAATGATTGCTGCCAATTACTTAGGTTCGATTTCGGAACTAGTATATAGAAGTCGCTTATTTGGACTTAAACTAAACGGTTTATTGGGAAAGTAGTGAAATCCGTGCGTTCAATTCAACGTTATATTCTATTCTAAACTAAAATGGCTTACATACTATTGTGTGAGACTCTCTCGGCGAAAGTTGTTATGTTGCGAGAGAGTTTTGCTTATTCTAAGGTACGTGCACAGATAATGAGTGTTTGCGAACAAATGGCTTAAAGTGTCAAGTGAACATATAAAAAACACACATTAAAAGTAATTTATGACCGGTGTAGTACCGATCAAGGCCCTCAGGATCAAAGGGGTGCAAGTCCCAAAATCATCAATTTTGAGTTAAGTATACCAAACAATTCTACTTGTTTCAACACTTTTTCGATATAATTAAAACAGTTATCCCGAATAGAAAAACATTATGAAAACACCATGAATTTCATTTTCACTCTACTGTGGATTTTATGGTTGACACCATGAATATTACGATACATGAAACCATGATTTCACTGTTAAACTCATTGTTTTCAACCATGGTATTCATGGTTTTGGCCAAAATTACCATGAAAAAAGGGGGTTGTTAAGCAACTTAACAATGAAAAAATCAACTTTTTCCCATACATTTGGAAACACAAAACGATGAAAATTATTGTGTTTACAGCTTCCAATTTTCTCAACCACACTATGAAGTTCACTGTTATCCCTTAAATTTTTATCGTTGATTGTTGATGTTGATTCATAGTTTATCAAGAATGTCGGGACCATGAAATTACATGGTTTTATTTGATGTTTTCATTGGTTTTTTTTGTTTATATTTTCTCTCAAAATGAAAAAATACTTGTTTTATTCGTTTGCTTCTTTTATTCAAATTATGGATTGTTTTTCATGCACTACAACACACTACAACACATTTTCACACCTAAATAAATGTTTCTGTGGGAATTCCGTGGGAGTTTAAAATTCACTAGTCCGAGTACGAGTCACGTACTTTCCGGCTGACATCCGGATCGGCCTCCAGCAGGATTCTGTAACAACCTATTTGCCACAACCTCGTAAGTTTTCCCTGAAAAAAAGTGTTATGAGATCCGAGGAAGATGAATCGATTAACTGATAAAACTTACCATTTTAACGTATACGATATAGCAATTGCTATATTGATTGGATGCTTTGGACGATTTTTTTTTCAACACCGAACACGCGCCATCAAAAATGAAAGTTTTCGATTTGACAGCAAGAAATACACGCTCATTTTAAAATCCCATTTACTGGATTAGATAAACAATGAATTATTATGTTTCTACCGTATTATTCACAGTTATTGTCATAATCATGGCGATTTCACCATCATATACAAATTATACTTCTAAAAAAGATCTTAACTTTACATTGAAATTCATTGTTAGAATAAATACCATTGTTTAATTATTGTATCACCATGGTCTTGGCTATTCGGGATGTTATGAAACAATATATTTCTTTGATTATTTATTCTTTTTTATTTGCATCTATGAACGCATATATTTGGTTACTTTAAAAAATTAACTGCAAAAATGGCATAGAATTAAAAAAGAAACAACCATTTAATACTCTTGTATCTTAAAAATTCCTTCGGTAAACATCTTTGTCCATTCTGTGCCAACAGGATATTCGTACCCGGCAATTGCTTCTGGTTTCAGTTCAGTAGAATAGCCTGCTGCCTGGGGTGCGATGTAGCATGCATTACTATTTATTTCAGCTGGGTTAACGAACTGTTCGTGTTGTTGATCAACAAATTCGACCATTCTGTCATCTGTAGTACAAGAAACGGAAGTGAAATCCCACATCTGTAGATGCTGCACCATTTCACATAATCCAACGCCACCGGCATGGGGACAAACTTTCACTGAAAAGTTTAAAGTGGATTGAAACCGATTGGAACTTCTTGAATGATTTATTTTTTACCGTTAAATTTCTTCGCCATCAAATAAACAGCCAGAATTTCGTTCACCCCACCAATTCGAGCTGAGTCGATCTGGCAAAACTCCAAAGCATTGGCCTGCAAAAACTGCTTAAACAGCACCCGGTTGCAGCACATTTCTCCCGTGGCTACTCCGACATTGTACTCCCTGTAAAATGAATTTACAATGCAAATCAATGGATTCTTATCTGTTGAATAATTTCAGTGTAACCTCAACGCGTCCGCAATTCTTTTGTGTCCCAAAACATCATCCGGCGAGGTCGGTTCTTCAATCCAAAGCAGTTTGAATTCCCGCAGCTGCTTCATCCATTCGATTGCGACATCAACGTCCCAGATTTGATTGGCATCAACCATCTGAGTATTTTGATGAAAAATTAATACAAAATCAGTCATATGTATCATACTCAAAACATGTGCCCTTACCAACTTATTTTCCCAACCGATTTCCTCTCGAACAAGCTTGCACCGCTTGATGTCGTTCTGCAGGTTTTGACCAACCTTTATTTTGAAGGCGGTAAAACCAGCTGCTAGATATTTTTGGCAAAGGGTACGGATGTAGTCATCGGTGTATCCGAGCCAGCCTGTGTAAATAAACGACGTTTTTACTGCAAAAATCTTAAAATGAGATAATTATTTGATACGAAGCGTACCAACTTGAGTAGTGTATGCCGGATATCCGTTCGATACAAGCGAGGCGACTCGAGACTCCCGACCTTCTTTACTCGATTTAAGTATGGAAATTGCTTCCTCTGGCGTGATTGCGTCGGTTATGTAACGAAAATCGATTGTTGATACCAGCTCCTGAAAAAATCACGAAAAAAAACCAGTTTTAATATTGCGGTTGCAAAAATTTTGAATAAAATATTAATCAACATTTTTTGAATAGACACGCTCTAATTCACTGAAATATTTCAAAAATGCACGCGCTCGTCGCCCGAAAAGTTTTGACAGTTCATCGTGAGCGAAAACGCATCGCACCGAGCGAGCGAAAATTTTCAGCTTCACGCGCGTGAGTTCTCGCATCTCATCGGCCAAATTTGTCAGTCGTGCGAGATCGTACAAGCGGACGTCGAAGCGGAGTTGTTTGGGATTCGGGAATAAAATTCGTGCAATTAACCGTGAAACCGGTTTCGAAAGTGGACAAAAGTGTTACGAATCGGAAGCTGCTAGTGTTCTCCGTTGGTTGCACATATTTTCGGCAGCATGCAACACATCGAAGGTGGCTAAAATTGCAGTATTTTCGTGGTAAGTTGACCCCATTTTTTTTTTCTTCATTTCGTCGGCGGTTCGGAAAAGAAGGATAAATTTGAGCGGTTTGCGTGTTTGAGCGCTGCTGTGGAATGCGCGACGGTAGAGAAAGCGAAAGGCGGCATCGTTGCAGTGCAGCTGCCTGCAGAGTGAGCGAGAGGGCAGGATAGTGAGTGTGTGGTAGTGGTGGTGAAAGGATTTCTGTTTCTCTACCCGAATTGAGAAGGGTGGCCAATTTTATTTTTGTATAGGTTTTGAGAAAAGTTCCACTTTTCATGTTTCATTTTTTCTTAACAATTCAAAACGTTTAAAAACAGAAAAATAAATAAAAAAAATGCCATTTTTATATTTTTTATACCTTTTCTTTGAATTTTTACAATATGAAACGAAGGGTCAAGCTTTACAGTAAGTGGGAATCGAGGAACTCGGTAATTGTTTTGAAAACATTTGCCAAGCAGTTCGATAATCTATTTTTTAAAAGATCGGTTACACTGTGATAACAGCGGGTATTATTCGATAAAAAAATATCAGAATACCGATCATATTTACCGGTTTAACTGTAAAAAGGTTGTGCTAATTACATGTTTTCGATCCATAAAAAGAAGTAGAGGATAGATCTAAATGTGTCAGCTTTATGTGCGACAACCAAACTGTTTGTTTTAGTGGTCTTGGGTTCGATTTTTTTGTCCTGTAAGCTTAATTTTTCTAACGATCAGCGCCTCTCACGTGCACGAAAGATTTGCTGCTAGTCTCAAACCGACGTCTTTTATTCTAATCTGCAATATTTGACAAGGCGAACCACGAAATTTCCTTTGGTAAGATTGAGCGCTTAGTTTTCTGTAGAACTTGGCTAATTCCGCAGTTACTTAACTGGATGTAAATTGACAGTTCGCACGGGAGAGTGCCTCCTCCGGTGTGCCTCAAGGTTGTCATATAAGACCGATTATTTTCTTAATCTTTTCAATGAAGTTCAATGACAACTCGTCAGCCTCTATTTGGCGCTAGTGTTTGTCACTTTCGAGACTTTCGATAGCTCAATTTATTACCGAACATAAGCTGTGGTCTCATATTTTTCTCATTAGTGCGCGGCTACGACACGCATCATTATTTCGTCTGTCGGCTTCGCTCTCTGACCAAATCACCACCCACCGTACCTACTCGGAGAGCAAAACACGTTTTGCTGGACGCGCTGCTTGTAGTTCTAGAAATTCAGGAATGAATTTACGTTTATAATTTTCATATTTTTGTGAAATCTCACAGCGTGAATTGTTGCACCTCACTAGAATGTAGATTAAATTCCCTTTTCAATGGATATAGTTTTGATTGCTTCAAACGGCGAGAAAGCACTGAAAATCCGGGTACAACCTGACGGAGGACCACAAAAACAGATGAAATTTCAATTAGTGAAAAAATCGCGCAAAGTAGCCAACTTTGAAAAATTCCAGTAAATTCAATTTTTGTTTTATCGAAAATCTAAAGACAGCAAAATGTTAGAATTTCAATAAAGTTTGTAGTCATATTTTTTAAAACACTCTACCATCGCTCAAACAGTATTTACTAGCAATCGAATGAAAAGTAGGTTTTTCAGACCACTTTTTTGAACTTTTTGTGACCATTTCATTAAAAAAAATTTAAAAAATATTTCTTTGTTCCATGATGTAGACATTAACTTCAGCTTTCATATGTATTAGGCAAATATTTTTTTGGTCGTGTAATATATGAACTACAGCAGTTTTCCTGAGGCATGTTTTTTCGGATTTTTTTTCTTTCATGCTGAATAACGAGAAAACTAGAAGCTTTAGCCTTATATAATGTTCTAAACATATTTTACTGACATTACAAGGTTTCTAGTGATATTAAGTTTCATTGTAATCGGTTAGATATAAAGAGAGTTATGACGATTTTAGCTTGGAGTGTCAAAATGACACTCCTAGTGCTGATTAGGGTAATGAAATCTGATGCGGATGAGGGTTAAGCAACATTCCCACTTTTTCACTTCAGCAATGGTACCTAATCCAATTCCTTACTGTCCATTTTTCATCACATTCGCAAAAATCAGGCAAAATCAGGCATATTTTCAAAAATCAGGAAAATTCAATAGCTTATCAGGTTGTCAGGCTGAGCCTCGAAAAATCAGGCAATGCCTGAAAAATCAGTCACCTTGGCATCTCTGGGCTACACTGGTCCCGGTAGGTCCCGGTATCATCGCATCGTCATCATCTCGCAGACATCAGTCTGCTGTGGCCTGGCTAGCCGTATGAAGAATGAAGGCAAAAAAATGAATGAAGCGCCGTCTCGATTGCTATGCGTGGGAACGGGACCAACCGAATAGCCACCGATCTAGAGTCCTGCAGCAGAGAGTGGACATGTTAAAGTGGATAATAATTTTTATTAACTATCACTGGTAACCTTTTAGAACATGTTGCATTTGTTACAGAAAAAAAGATATTTCTGTTTTGGGATGTCCGTCATTCATCAGTCAGCCACTTACCCAATAAAATTACTTCTAGACTCAAACTGTGTTATCTTGTATGCCTCCATACCGTATACCGGTTTAACAAGGTTTGCACGAAGCGCCATTGAGTAAACATCAGGCAAAGTAATGCACAAGAGAAAAGAATCTTGAAATCCACTACAACTGTGCCACACTTGACAAGTAAATATTAGGGCTGATGACTTAATTTAATTTTTTTTTCATAATTTTACTCAACTAATGATAGAATTTTTCCTTTGAATCATCGACAGAAAAAGATTTGGCTGACCGCGTATTTGCTCACTACTTGCCTAGGAGAGCTGTGGTATTGGTGTGCCCCCGAGCAGCAGCAAGACGTGTGCGGTGAACTGAGGAGTGATCACTAACCGGAACAGAAAAAAATAGTAAACAATCGAACTCGTGCGATGGGCAGCCAGATGGATAATCTGGACCTGCTCTCGGATGACGAGCTGCGGCACCGGTTGGTGCAGTATGGCTTCCAGAACCTACCGGTGACCGGGACTACCCGCAAAATTCTCATCAAAAAGCTGCGAAACCACATGGAAACGGAAAAGAGTAAACTTCGTCGGGAAACTTCCTACGCCACTCGGTACTCATCTGGCGAGGAATCCGACAGTGGTGATCGAAGATCGGCCAGACGAACTACAACGTCCGCCAGCGTTAAAACATCGATGCCACCACCCCCCGCCAGGACAATCGTCACGAAACGCATCAGCTCCAACTCGGCCATATCACAAAACAGCAGCAGTTTGTTGATGAACAACAATAATAACAATAACTACAATCATAACAAGGCTATTTCACCGACATCTGGGCGAAGCTCAGTGTACATTTCGCCGGTCATAATCAACGACAGTGAGGAAGAGGATTACTCAAGTGGTCTGAAACCTTCTGGTCGGAACTACGGTAAGGTTTAAAAAAAAATTTAAAAAAGAAATTCGTAACTCATACATTTAAATCTATTCCCCAAAGGTGATACAAAACCTTCACCGAGTGCGCTGTTCCGGCGGGCAACAACATCGTCATACTCAACACCATCCAGGTCAACTTTGGCACCGGCACCGACAATGAGCTATCGGAACACCCTCAGCTCTACCCCAGTAATAGCAGCTGGAAATTCAACTACAACAACCGATGGGGGATCGCGAACGCCGCACAATGATTCATCCAACTCCAACGGCAGCGCATCGGATTCTCCGTTCATTAGTGAGTACACCAAACGGTTGCTCCAGCTCCGGGGAGAAACGGTCTCCCAGGAAAGTTACAACTCGGCCATCGGTAGTGCCATCAACCACCGAGTAGCAGCCCCGGGCGGCAGCAATCTCAACCTTAATCACGCCGGAGCCCCCATTGTGGGCAATCACTTTCGGAACCGGTACAGCAACAGCTACTCCAATCGCTACTCGACGAACAGTCACGACGGTTCCGGAAATCTGAACGCGAACGATATTGTGTCCCATGCGCAACCACCACCCGGGGGGCTTTTGAGTGATCTACACCAGCCGGCACAGCAGCAGCAGGCACAGATTCCGCTGCGAATGGCTCTGCGTAATCTCATCAGCAAGCTGGACGAACACTACGGGCTGAAGCAGACCTTCATCCCCTGTGCGCTACTGTGTCTCTTTATCGCTTTTCTGGTGTTTGTGGCTTTCATGTATCTGACTATCAGTACCGACATTGCGAGCACCCTCAGTTCGATTGATACCAGGTGAGTTTAACATTTTAAAACGAAACTATTTCAGAAACTTTATTTTTGATCATGTCAAGCAGAATAGTTTGATTGTCAGGACACGAAAGTATGAATACCACTGATTTGAAAAGTGTGTGAATTGCTTTAACATCAATAGCACAATACAGTAGATTTGAAGAAAATCTACTCTCACTCAAAGTAAGCGTATGATATAAAGGAAGTATTCAAATCGGCCTGTGGGATTTTCAAAAAAAAAAACGCTTTTACTACTTAATTTATTGGCCTTATCGGTGAAAAGTGATGTCCTTTTTAGTAAGAACATTAGAAAGTTAGAAGAAATGGAAGATGGTAAAATTAAGCGGGTAGAATTTACTCAGGAGCATTATGATAACATTCCTACCAAATGTTTGTTGAGCACGGGCCATGTTGTAAATAAAAAAAAACCCATAAAATATTTTAGTTCTCAGTGACGCTAAATTAAGATGTTGCTCTTATTTTGCAGCTACGATCTCTGCGAAGGATCTTCCCCGGCCAACCCTAATCACTGCGTGGTCCAATCGGATGTGGAACCGGCCCTGGAGTTGCTGAAACTGGTCGGAACGGAACTAAAAGCCCGGGTCGAACACAGCAAATGCGTCGACTCGAACGTGCCCTACTGGATGAGTGCAGATGAGGTGTTGAAGCTGGCCAAAGAACACAACCCGACGCAGGTGATTCCGCAATTGAGCCGGCACCTGCACACCATGGAATATCTGATCGACCGGAACCCGCAGTGGAAAATTAACCACTGTGATCAGGAAGGGCGCGAAATTGACTTCGCGGAAGTGCTCCGGAAGAGATCGACTCGAAGTAACTATTTCGCGATCCTGAAGCCCAAGCTACCGTTCACCTGCATGCTGTACAACAAATTCCACACGTTCTTCGTGATCGTCGGTGTGCTGGGATTGATTGGAATATCGACATATCTTGTAAACTATTTCTACAAATTCGTACTGTATGTGAAGCAGAAACGTCGCAATCAGGTTAATGGTCTAATCGGAGAAATAATCCAGGCCGTGAGCCAAGCGGCAGCGATTGGAAACGGTAGCGATTCTACGGACGATGGCGGTTTGATTGTGGTGAACCATTTGAGGGACCGATTGATTCCTCCGGATAACCGCAAAAAGCTAGAGTGGGCATGGTTGGAAGCTCTGCAGTTCCTTGAACAGAATGAAAGCAGGATTCAGTTTGAGGTTCGCAACCGAGGAGGTGAAGATTACAAGATGATGAGATGGACCGATTCTAATCAATCCTTTCCATCGGCCGCTGGACGTTCTGCTCCCGGTGGAGCGAAGAAATGGCAAAGTCCGGCCTTTGACAATACTAACAAAATCCCCGACCCACCGACGCCTTGCCTGAAAATCCGACAGATGTTTGATAAATACGAAGTGAACGATCCAAACTTGAAAACGATTGTACAGGACGCCATTCTGGAGAAAGTTGGTCCCCGTTGTAAAATCTACGACATTCAGATGGACCGGAATAGTTGCTGCGTCTACGTGCGGTGTGCATCGTCCAAGGACGCCGGAATAGTACACGACGAGATCAACGGTTGGTGGTTCGACAATCGGCTGGTATCGATCAAATTTTTGCGGCTCGAGCGCTACCTGGCTCGATTCCCGCGATCGTCGGCTGGTCCCGTTTTCCTGAAACCATCGAACCGCAACAATAGCTCTATGTCGCAGCAGCAACAACTAGCAACCGAACGGCCATCCGTTAATCCGCTGGAGCGGGACGAAGCAGAAGACGACGAAGAAGAGGAGGACGATCTCGAGCTCGATCAGGAGCAAGAGTAGTGCTAAATACTTTGGAGTTGAAATTTTTATTTTTTTTATTTCTAAGTTTTAGATCCTAAATTTTACTAGAGACGTAAATTTAAAAAGCGGCTGCTATTAATAATTGTTTGAATTAAGCAAATGTCTATTTTTTTGAGGACGCAACTTCGCTTTTGTTTTGTTTATCGTTCAAAAAAGAGTTTACTTACTAGGGCGACCACTACTAATGATTGCAAATTTAACCTGAAGTGTAGCGAAATGATTAACAATAAATAACTAATATCGTTGACGTTACAAAAAGGCAATTCTATTGAAATTATTAAACTGTTGGTGTGTACTGTAAACTGTTGACATTTTTTTTTTGTTTCTTCTAATATATCGACGAAAAGAAGAAATAAGTAAATCATATTTAAGAAAAAAAACAAACTGTAAAAAGCAAACTCGACTCGCAGACGGCAGAAAATAAATCATTGAGATCAAGAAGAACAAGCGCTATCATTAATTTTAGCTGGAATAAAAGTACGATACAAACAACAAACGTAAACAAAGTAGAAGGATTCTATCCGACGACAACTAAAGCAACAAAACCTTAGGGTTAAGTTTAGTTAAGGAACAGTGTAAAGATGAAAAAAGTGAGCGATCCCCCAATAAAAAGTATCTTTGTAAATTTGATTTTCTAAATAATTGTAAAAGAACTCACCTCCGGTTCCATGTCCGTTAGAAGTCTCCAAACCGGGACGCCTCGTATTTTGCCCCACAAATCCCACAGGGCATTGATGATGGCTGCCGCAGCCAAGTGGGTGACACCTTTTTCTGGACCAATCTGTCGAAATTCGACGTTAAAAAAAACCTAAACTCGTTGGAGTCAACAACTGACTTACCCATCTCAGTTGAGATTCGCTAGTGAGCTCGCGCCAAAACTTCGCAAAATCCCCAAAGATGCTGTGAGAAGTTCTATTTTCTACCATACCCTTCATGGCTTTGACCGCCAACAGAACGATGTCGGTGCCACGACCTGCCACAGAAGCGATGACCCGTCATTAGAACTGTTTTATGGTTTAAACTGAGATCTTACCTAGGGTAAATGTGAGTCCATTTCCATACAGACCATCAGAGGTGTTAATGGTAACATAGACGCAGGAATAGTCTGGATCCGTGTGCTGAAATTAGAAAACAAGGTGAGTAAGTCTGTTAACGCAAAATTGGAACCATGCTAATATCTGAGTCTCGTTGTAACGACACGACAAAAGCAGCGGCAATGTGCTCTTATTTTGTCGCACTCTCAATCCACACAGCTGATCGACGAGCGATCAGCTGACGAGTCAGTAGAAAGAAACCATCAAAGTGAACGGACATAGCTCCTCATATCGACAATAAAGTTTAAGTCAAAAACCCAAGTGAAGTTATCGTTGAATATCTAATAAAGTTATCTGAATTTGAAGACATAATAAAAGTGTTTAAAACCAACACGCGCTTCTCCGTGCCATCCGAATCCTGTGAATAAATCAGCTACAAACTGCAACAAAGTCTTTATCTAATAAATAATTATTAAGGCATAACTATTATTAACGTTATGATTTGAATGATTATCATCTACCATCTGTCAAACAATCTGTGATGTGCGATTTTTCTTATCAATATGTATATTGATTCAAAAATTACTTAAAATTGAACTACCGGAAAGGACATTTCAACTTAAAAAATAGAAGGTACCAAAAATTCTAACAGCTAACTTTCAAACATTAAACTGATTTTGAAATACTTACTTAATAATGTATCAAAATGTAAAGTACCTATAAAAAAGGTAACAAAGCCTTCGTTTTTCATGGCTTTCAATTAGCATAAAAAGTTCGTTTAAAAATTGTATAGGGTTTCAATATTTAATTGCTTTTCAATTTTCTAAGCAAAAAAAATCATGCAAAGTAGTTTTGGAGACATTTCTTCTAGTGTTGACAATTAGTATCAGAATAAAGAAAATTTTATTTTACATTGGTCACCTAACTAGTACATCTCATCGAAGCACAGTACGAGTCATTTTCGTGCAAGGTCTTGCACGACGGTGCCTTGTCCGAACCTATTCCGGTAACTGCCGGTAACGGCCGACGACCTGAAACTCTTTTACACCACAAACAGCCAAGAGGACACCAATTTCCTGCAGCAGCAGATCAATGTGTTTACTCAGTGGTGTGACTTGAATTGCCTGCCCTTGAATCGCTCGGTCGTATCATTTTTACGTAAGCGACACCCTCTTTATGCGGAGTACGTTCTCGGAGACGGAATCATTTCTTGGGTGGACCACATCAACGATCTGGGCGTTATTCTCGATCAACGCCTGGAGTTTAAGACTCACACAAACTACATCGTCGACCAAGCATCCAGAAACCTTGGATTCTTATTGCGCATAGCCAAAGACTTCAAAGACGTGTATTGCCTGAAAAGTCTTTACTGCTGTATAGTTCGTTCCATCCTCGAGTATGCTTCAGCTGTTTGGTGCCCTTTCTACCAGAATGGAGCTGAACGAATCGAGGCTATTCAGCGTCGCTTCATGCGGTATGCCCTGGGTCATCTGAACTGGCAAGACCCGTTCCGTTTACCAAGCTATGAAAATCGCTGCCGCCTCATAGACCTAGATACGCATCAAGCCCGCAGAAACGCTACGCGCGCTCTAGTTGCTGCTGATCTCTTAACATCCAGAGTTGACTGTCCCGTTTTGCTGGAGGCCATTCCTCTCAGCGTGCGTCCCCGAGGATTGAGAAACCAGCTTTTGCAGCTCTATGTGCCTATTCGTCTCAACAACTATGGAGCGAACAGCGCATTTATCGGCATACTGAAAACGTTCAATCGCTTTTCTGAGCATTTCGACTTTGATGTTTCGAGGAACGTTTTACGGGGAAAAGTTCTAACTGTTTCGAGATATGTATAAATCTGTGTTAATTTTTATCTTGTATTGTAATTACTATTAAGTTATCATTAGGATCTACATATGATCCGTTGATTTTATTCTAATAAACAATAAACTGCTGGAGTGAGACAGGGATGTATTTTATCACCGCTGCTTTTGCTCATCGTAATGGATAAGATCTTGAGTGGATCGATTGACTGTAGACCAAACCGAGGATTGCCGTTGAATCCTTCGAAAATGGAGCGACTAAACGACCTTGACCTGGCAGATGATATTGTTTTGCTCGCCCAAAGACAATAACACATGCAGAGCAAACTCGACGACCTCAACGAAAGCTCCAAAGCAGGTCTCAAGACCAAGTCGATGGAGATCAACACGATAAATCCTTCCAAATTCGTGGTAGCTGGGCAACAAGTTGAGAATGTGGAGTGCTTCCAGTATCTTGGTAGCCAGATAACGCCTGATGATGGTACCAGAAAAGACATCGAAACCCGGATCAGAAAGGCCAGATTTGCGTTTGCGATACTCCGGAACATCTGACGGTCACGCCAAATCTCTCTACTTCAACTCAAACGTCAAATCCGTGCGACTGCAAATATATGTGAATCGCTGCCTTGGTCTCAAATGAGGAACTACACCGCCAGTGTCATCAAAGGGCGCTAGAAATCGAGATTCGGGAACGCAAGTGGAGATTGATTGGGCACACGCTGCGAAGAGATGAGAACGAGACTTGCAGAGAGGCGCTTGAATGGAATCCAGAGGGACTTCGAATGATAGGCAGGCGCAGGCCCAGAAAATCGTGGCGGCGAAGCCTAGCCGCCGAAATCCGAACTGTCGACGAGAGTCTTGCCTGGGACCAAGTGAAGACGCTGACTCCGGATCGTCAACAGTTGGTCCGATCTTCTGGAACTGCGACATCAGGCCCTTCAATCACGAAGCTTCGTTAAATTCATCATGGATTGTGTTCCGAAGACCCTCACGTGCGATAAGTCCGGTTTCTTTCCACTCCAGAGCTGTTCAGATGCGACATGATGATTTCTTATAGGGGAATGATTCAAGAGATAAACCGCAGTTGATACATCCTCAGCCGTCAGCCCAGTCTTCTACAGGTTCGCTTCGGATAGCATGTCACAAGTTCGACGATTGTCCCCCATTTTGTTTGATTTGCTCGCTCAGGTATCCCATTTTCCTGTGGTGTGTGGATAGTCGTTGCCTGATGGCGGATCCCAAACTTCGCAAGATAATCTTCAAACTTCCGGTTCGTATACTAGAATCCTTTGTCAGTTCTTAGAGTTTTGATCTTACATCCGGTTTGCGCTCAGCCATCACATGAAACCTCTTGAAGATTTCTAGTACTTCGCCGACTGATGCTGCCGGCTGGAAACAGCGCGACTGAGTCGATGGGCTCTGAGGTCTCCGAAAGGCCTGATGCGTTGCGTCCCGGTGAAGAACCTGATTCGGTCAGTAGTCCGTACGAATCAGCCATATCCCCGTTGTCGATGCAACAGGAAGATGGTAGGAGGGTAGAAGTAATTGACGACGAAAATGATTGACTCGTAGATTCGATAAAACAGTAGCAAGCACATGAGGCTGAGGCCGCGAGGGACTCGTTGTCTAACAACGATGGACTTTCAATGTCAGCAATCATTGGTGTTGTACAACCAGTGGTGTAGAACTCCCGGAAGTTAAAGATGGAGTGAGCGAAAGAGCGGCGTCTTTGAGCTTGGGATCAACTCCAACCTTGAAAGAAATGGATCTGAGCGAGTTCACGTCGACATCCTTCCGTACCAATAGGTGAACCTCGGATGATTCGCACTGGAGACATTCCGTGACGAGTTCTTCGATGTCCTTTGCAGTGACGGTATTTTGCAACCTTGCAAGGTAGACCCAAAATTTCTTCTCTCTCGGCGCAACAGTGGCTATCGATTTAACGGTGACTTTCTTAGTACCCACACAGGAGGTTTGAGTGGGTGGTGTCGTATCCGTAGTTTTAATTACACTTTGCTGAAACAACTGCCTCACTTCACAACGCAAACCGTCCGACGTCTTCATCGTAAAACATCACTTCATAAACTCCCTGCAATAACCTCAACGCATCTGTTTGGACAATCGACGTTGAGTGAACATCCTCTCTCTCTTTTTTTCCGTTCATGGGAATATAATGCACTTTAATAAATGTGCAGTTAGTTTTCACTTATTATTTTATATAAGGTACACCGGGGCAAGTGCAAACGGTTTTCACCATAGTTCAACTTTAACATGTCCTAGGAAAATATGTAAATCTTCAAAAATTATCAATTATCGTTCGTTGCATCATTAAAATGGTTCTCAACAAATTCCCGTAGAAAGTGAAATTTAAAAAAATGTTGGTTAAAAGTAACGGCACTTTTGTGAAAAAATTTCTAAGTTTGCACTTGCCCCGTTTATGGGGGCAAGTGCAAACGCAATACTTTTTCCAAACTTATTCAAAGATGCGTCAGTGTATCGTTACTAAAACGAATTTAATACATGTTCCGGTATGTTTTATCATCTTTTTTTGATGTATTTGCTGTTTTTCTGCTATATTAATTACTTTTTGGAACTTCAGTTTTGCTGACTGTTGTTTGAAGCAAAAGACCTTCATTTGCCAAGGCATTACGGAATTTTGAATATCCGCTTCAGATACAACACTTTGGATACCCTTTCTGACCACTCTAATGTAATGCTGAACCATTTTTTAGATGATTTTTTTTCAATGTCTGATGTTACATGGCTTAAAGGTGCGTTTGCACTTACCCCGGTAGTGTCGTTTGCACTTGCCCCGCAGTGTGGGTTGACAGGAGTGAATATTATTTTCACAATTTTTAGGGTCTACTGAAAATTTACCATAAATTTTCTGCTTTCACCTGAATATCAGTCCCAAACACTCACCTTTCGACGAAAAATCGGATTTGAATGCCCTTTTTCGTAGCCAAAAAAAGCAAAACAAAAACACACTTTTCATGTCTAGTACGTACTTGAATTCGTGTGTAATCAAACAGTGCCGTGTTTTTAGTGAATAATTGAAAGAAAGTTTAGTTTATCTATGTCAGATTGTTGGTTTGGACAACAACAACAACTTCTAGAAGAAGAAATATTTTTTATTTTTTTTGTAACAGAGGAAAGTTGATCGTTTGCACTTGCCCCGAGTTTGCACTTGCCCCGGTGTACCTTATCATTTTCTCTCTCGCTTATTCTCTACAGGTGGTTCGATCCGCCGTCGCTTGTTTGTAGGGATGCCAAGGCTGGGCCAACGGGCAGACATGCGAGGGGATGGATTTAAATTGGAACGGTCGTTGTTAATTTTGTCCAATTTTCGGTGTGTCACTGCTAATTCCGACTTCACTTCCGTAACCAAGGACGCTTGATTTTTATTAAAATCCCGGATCAGAGATTCGTAACACCACTAACACGCCATAATGCGACGAAACGCTGAACTTTTTAAAAGATTACAGCACGCATCACAGACCCAAAGCAGATTTTTGTTGTCTGCCCTGGATTTTAGGTGTGATGTAAGTAGTCCAGCGCACTTGAAGCGATACGCCAGAGTACAAAAGCCTTGACAAGTGATGCTGTCGGAATAGCTCGTGGGCTTGGCGCATTTGTCACAGGCCATAACGATGGAAGACATTAGAGCAAGTCCTGTATCCAAAATTTTGCTGCGGTTGCACGTGGTTGCACGTGTGCCTGTCTTGGGAAATGGTTGACGACTATGTTTACCCATAGCACAAATGCAACAATCAGCAACCGTCTTCTCCCTCAGTTCATCGCCGGCAACGGCAACCAGACCATCTGCCAGCTGCTTTAAACTTGCCGAATTCAAGTGGCCCATTCGGCGATGCCAGATGTCCAGGAATACTTTTGATGAGCACGTCAGTGCCCTGTCGCCTACCACGTATTGCTCCAGCTTGAACAGTTCAATCGTACGATTCCCCTTGAGCCACTATGTTGCCATTTTGGCTCAGCACTCTACAGCCCGCGTTGTTGAATACCATGCTATATCCATTTCGGACAATCCTGTTGACGGAGAGAAGATTCACGGATAATTGTGGAATGTACCGCACCTCGTTGACTTGGAGTTCAGAACAGCTTTTCTGAAAACGTGGCTTCAAGATGGTTTTTCCGACTGCTTTGATGTTCATCTCTCCCTTATTAGCAGCTACAACGAAACCATTCGACGGCTTCAGATCCTTCAACAGCGCGCGGAATCGAAATATCAATCGGTGGCGATGCGTGACTCGATCTTAGAAAGGACAGTGCAAAAAGCTTCATCTGACGTATTTTTGCTTTCCTTCGCAATGTGACCGAATTTCTTGCACTTCCTACACTTTGGACTTCTAAAATCTGCTTTCGGATGGTTTGGAATGTTGTGTTGTTTGTTGAATCCTCCTCGCTTCCCTTTTGCCAGTAGTGCCGCATCCGCCGAAGGTACCTGCAGCTCCTTGACCACTCGATTCACGTACTCCGACATTGAAGAACAGCCTCCGAGATTCGCTTTGACCAGCTTGCGCAAAAGTCCAACTCGCCTGGTAAGACCCGAATCTTCAAATGCCTTCTCCAGGTTTTGCCAAACTTCCATCGCTGTCGACGCCGATTGCACGTGGATATAGTTGGTCGGATCCAGTAAAAGGATGATCTTGGCCCTTGCTTTTCGGTTCTTCACAGGATCGACATCGTTGAGAGTTCCATCAGCTTTTCTCTCGGGCTTGGCTCTAGGCTCTAGATAAATTTGCACGGCAAACTTCCACATCGGCCAGTTTTCCCGTCCGCAGAGCCTCTCGATCGAAAAATCTTTACTTTCCGAAGAATTTCAGAGTTTTAAGCTCGGAAACGATAAGCCCATAACCCTTTGAAACACGTCTTCTAGTGTTGAAAATTCGTAACAGATTAAAGACAATTTTATTTTACATTGGTCATAGCCAATAATTTTTTTAATATCAATCGTTCCCACCTAGTGTATGTACAGTACCGTTCATAATTGTATAGAAATTGGAAGTACGCGCATTGTCACTTCGCCTTTGAACTTTCATAACTTTTTACTCTAATGATATTTTTTGATCAATTTTTTTTTTGCGTTAGATAGAACAACTATCACAATATTATATCACAAAGTTTGAGATTTCTGTGGTTTGTGTGGCCATACAGTAATTCTATGAAAATCGGACTTTTTTTACTTTTTTCATTCAAACTGCAATATCTTAGAAACTAAGCTACATTTTTATTGAAATTTTGCAGAGATATTGTTGAAACATAAAGCTAGCATGTCTGAAGTTTTCGAAAAGTTCTATCGATGAAATCAAAAGTTACGCGAGGTGCAATATTTCAGGACATTTGATCAAAAAATATCATCAGAGTAAAAAGTTATGGAAGGTCAAAGTTGAAGTGATAGTGCGCGTGCTTCCAATTTCTATACAATTATGAACGGTACTGTATATCTCTTTTACCATGCAATATCTCTTTTAGTTGTCGAGATATAAGCGTAAATGTTACACCCTTGTAACCTACTGGTTCCTAGAAATCCAACGGTAGGTAAATCGTTTGTTGTTATTTTTTGAAGCATTTTGTAACATGTTTTTTTAATTACCTACAAAAAAAAACCAAAACGAGCAAGAATTAATCAAACTAGTTGGGTGAGCTGACAGTTGAGGGAATAAACCATTCGAGACAGCGAGAGTAGTGACTGAACGTGGATGTCAATTCGCTCAACTACCGTGCTTTTTGTTGTTGAAAAAACACCCAACAGTTTTTTTGGATCCCACTGAAATATATCCGTACACAGGAAATGCGAAATGAACTGTCAGTTTATTGAAATATTAACAAATAATTTTACTTTCTAAACTCTAATTCAAATAAAAATTTAAACTCATTCCTGAGTTCAGGCCTAAGTGTAACAAAAACAGGAGTTAGGCCTTAAAATGTAAACTAGTGCTTCATACCAAGTATATTGTTATTGTGTGATGAACGATTTTTAAGAAACTTAATTTACTTATTTGAATCTACTTACCATCGCATCCGATCCGTGTGACCCCAGAGATGTTGGCCAGCGAATATCTTTGGCATCCAGGGTAGTGATCCTGTAGCATTTATCCTGCAATGCGAACTTGGACATACCGAACGTTGAAACTCGCACTCGTACAAGCAACAGTAACCGATCGAAAGAACAGCTGTTTTGATACTGATTATTCTTCAAGCTTCAAACTGCTGCTGGTGCCTCGATGCAGTTGCCCAAATCCCGTTTTATTTAAGGGGGGATCAGCGTATCATATCACATACATCATCAGACCCATGCTTCATTTTT
>NC_073693.1:22158408-22183408 GCF_029784155.1 Uranotaenia lowii
TGGGAAACATTGGAGCGTATGTTGGGACCACGAGTGGGGCGTATTTTGCATGATGCTGGCCAGAAGCTCCTTGCACCAGGTGCTCGATTGTGGGTCATTGCCCGTTCCGGTGATGTGCATCGAGCGGGCCAGCGTTAGAATGAGAGCCCGGTTCAGCTCCTCACTTTCGGCCGAAACAATGTTGCCCGGTGTTTTCGGTTCGTTCACGTACCGGGACAGCTGGGCTTGAACTTCGACCGAGCCGAGACCGGTGATCAGACGCAAGGCGGTAGATTCAACACTGGGGGCAAAAGATATAGTTAAGTAGACTGTTAAATTTAGCATTTTTCATCTATAATCAAAATATTCAAGACTGTTTGAGATTGAGCCAGAATTTGAGAATGCTATGCTTAAGTTGTCAATACGATAACCTGTTTGTCGAAGCCAAAAAAAAAGAATTCCATCAAAAGTTGGATCAGACGAAAAGCATCGACAAAAATCGTGTTTGAGTTTGAACTGAAACACATCCTCTGAATTCGTATGTTTTATAAGGTAATAAAAGAAACAGATGTCCAAGTTAGCCATTCCAAATGTTAAAAAGCATTCAATATCAAAATAATGTTTGATGTTGCGCAGACTCAAGTGATCTTGAAATGCTCTACACTTGGTCCGAAAGTGATCTGCACTCTACTTTCGAGACATTCTGCTGAATCGATCCAAATTGAAACTTCTGCTTCGTACTTACCACGAGTGCAGCTGCATCTGATTTGTGTGCGGAACCGATGCCAACGAGTGCAGATGGGACAGCAGGTTGACCCGATAGTGCGGCTGGATGTGGTGCATCCGATACGAGAACATTTCCAGCAGTGTGTACAGAATTCCCCAGGCGTGAGATTTAAAAACCTGTGGCAGCAGCTGACCTGAAGTGTTGGTAACAAAATTACAGTGTTACGAGACAATTTGGGTTAGAAGATATAAGGGCAACTTACTCAAAAATCCTTTAATTCCGAGCGATTCGATCTCGGTGTAGACCAACAACCGTGAGTAGGTTTCAACAAGCGCTGGTGCCATGTTGTTTGAATTCGGAATCGTGCTCTTGTTCTGAGCCTGTTTAATCATATGCGTGACGATGCTGTGGATCAGCGACATTTTGCTATGAATTGTGAGGCTATCGAGGACACACATCGACAGTGGAACAGTTGGAAGTTGCTGGGAGCCGCCGGCACCTCCCCCACTGGAAGCGTTCTTCGCATTGCCGAGAATGGTTTCAATTAGAGCTGCCATCGGACGGGAAAAGTAGTCCTGATTGGTGGAATAAGCGTTGCATAGCAGAGCGATTCTGTAGTCTGATCCCATGCACAGGGTCGAATTGTTGTTGGGCATCACCAAATGTTGTAGAAACTCGTGGTGGAGTTTTAAAGCAGTTGGAATCGGCCGATTGATGTTATACATTTCCGATTGAGCGCGCTTTAGAAGGTGAATCCAAATGCAGGTTGGAGCCATTTGATGGGTGCAGAGGGGATTGTTGTAATCCGGCACCGGTAAAGGGTCTTTTTCCGGATAGAGAATGTCGTATAGTTTCAAAATGGGAAGAAAGTTGGAAATGGAGTTGCGTTGGATGCTTCCTGAAATATACTGGAGCAGAACCCACATAAGGTGGTCGCGACCTCGTCTCAAATTTCGAACAGACAGTTTTTCGTGCAAAGAATTGACAATGTTCTGGAACGTTGCAAACTGGAACAGCACAAAGTAGATGAGCTGCGAGCTGAGATGCAACCAAACCCACTGAGTGTGACTTGAGATCATGTCCTCTCCTTCTCCGGTGTGGGCCGGTTCTTTTTCCGAACATTCCATGGCGCAAATCACCAACCACACCAACTGCTCCTCCAATGCGACACACTTTTGTTTGTGCTGTTTTTGAAGATTCAACATTGAGCAAACCATATCCCTCGAATAGGGCTGTTCCAGAACGAATCTCAACAGCTTAGTTTGTGGCTGCAATAGTTCCGATTCGTAGGGCAAATTGCCACGCAGCGAAAGCTTCAACGTGTTTGGATCGAGCTTCCATGGATTAATCAAGTTGTCCGCGTATGAGGAGTGCTCCACAATCGGCAGCATCGACGAGTGCCCAATTATGGACAACATCTGCGCCACGATCACAAACTCCTCGATGAAGTTTGCAATCAAATTGGCAATTCGCCAGTGGGTGTCCTGGTAATCCGCCTTCTGAATCTCGTTGATAATGAAGTACGCCGGAAGAAGACATGCGTTCCGGTTGAATATGTGCTCAATCACTTCGGTCAGTTCCAGCATCTGGGGCAAGATGCTCGAACTGATGGCGGATGGGAACGACAATGCCTTCTCCTTGCAGCACTTCATGATCTCCCGGACACCCTTGTAGTCGACACCGCTGATTATCTTACGGACAACCTGAAAACATTGATTTATTGAGTATTCAGCACCAAGAACCCACAAATCATTGAATTACCTGAAAACACTCGATCCAGAAGCTCTGGTTCTGGAAGATCAGCTTTTCGGAACTCATGATCTGTTCGCAGAGCAATCGGGCCGGAATGATGTTCATCCCGACCAGCTTGTTCAGCACCTGCATGTGCCGGTTCACCTTGTGCCGGTGATTAATGCCGGCCACGTAGATCAGATACTGGCGCAGGGCCGCTTCCTTCGTCTCCTGCGGCATCGAACCGAACGCGCCGGTAAACTTCTTGTAGCCCTCGTCGGCCCGCTTCTGCAGCTCGACATCGTCCACCATAGGCCCTTCATAGTCATAATCGTTGGTTTTCTCACCCTACCCAGACGGAAAAATGCATCATTGCGTAGCAGTAATACGATTACAACAACAAAAACAATGTTCAAAAATATTAATTCAAGTTTCTCCAGCTAATACAAACAAAACCGTACTCACAAGTATTTCCTCGATAAGTTTGATGATCTGGGTGTCTGAAGTCATGATATTTCGAGGGATTTAGCGCATAATTCACACGAAAAACGATAAATTTTGCAATTTTTTGGAGCCGCTGATGCCGGAAAACACCAAAACAACGCGCTTGTTTACAAAACATTCGAGAAATTTTGTCGGAGTTGGATCAGGATCAGGACGCAGCCAAACGTGGTTAGAAAAAGCTGATAAAAAGTGAAATGAAATCGGCGTGTAAGAGCGTAACGACGAAAAATTTCAGTTTTCGTGGAACTTCAAACGAGTCTGTGGTTTGCTTTCGGGTTAACTAGATGGTGCGTAGTTTCGAAACGTAAAATTCAGTGAATCTAATCAAGAAATTCGTTTGCCCTCATTTGATTAAAAAAAATGGAAAATTATAAGGTGTTTGGTGTAGTGGAAAGTGGAGTGAAGAAGGAAAATGCAATCGAGGAAACGTGTCCGAACCTTTTCAATTTATCGTGATTTGGTTTATGTTCGGTAGGAATACAGAAAATTGGAACGATCGTAAATCCTAGTGAGTAACCCCTTTTTGTTTTTAGAAGCAATAATTGCCAAACATTCTTCCCATTTGAATATTTCTTAACGTTATCAGAAGCGAAACCTTTCAATTTTAAATTCCCCTTTGAATTTAATTTTATTCGAAAATACCCTATTAGAAATGTGCCCTACTTTCTAATCTATTTATGGGTCAAGTACGATTTTTACATATAGGGGAGATAAGGGCATAACGAAAACCCGAGGCGAACTAGGCACCCCTCTTTTCAGCTTTTTTTCAGCTAAAAAGAAATTTCCTTATCACCTTTACAGAAATATAAAAAAAGCAACTTGGTTCTCAATACTGACTAAAATGTTATAAATTTTTGAGCTCTGGAAAATGACCTATTTAAATCATCTTGATCTATAATGGAAGCACTACAAATTGATGTACACAGTGTTGCTCAATTTTCACCATCATTAAATGTTTGATTTCTCACCATAATCAATTGTAAAACGCGTTTTTACTTTAACTTGTTGACTCGGGGCGAACAGAGCACCATTGATTGGGTATGATGGGCATTTTCTGCCGTAGAATCTAGCAGCGAATTCAACTCGATGAAGTTAACTGAATTATAGAGCTACAGCTTGATAGTTTACACCGGCTGATGATTTATTATATTGGCTAAGTGTCGGAGAGGTAATCAGAAGAATCGAGTTCGATTCGAAGTTGAGGCGGTTTTTTTTTTCATTTACCATTCATGATCAATTATTTTGATCTCCGCATTATACCGCTAGTAGCATCTTACGTCAAACAAAGCCCCAGAAACATGTATGAGTGTGGAAGAATTGTTTGTATAATACAAACAGACATACATTATTGTGTTATTGCTTTGATTGATGGATCCTCGACTCATTGTTTAGTGTAAAATGCATCGATCATGAACGGGAAATGAAAAAAAAAATCGCCTCGTCAAAAAATCGAACTCGAGTCCTCTGACTATCTCTCCGACACCTTACCAATACGCCAAATCGCCAAGCCGTAGCTCTATAATTCAGTTGACTTCATCGAGTTGATTTCGCTGCTAGCTTCCACGACAGAAAACGCGCGAGCGAGTGTAGGATAATGTACTAGAACTAGAAGTAATAAAATAAGAAATGCAAAAATAAAAAGTAATAATAAATTTAAAAAAAAAGTAAAATTTATTGCAATATTTGTCCGTTGGTAACCCTATGCACTTTTGGTCTGAAACCCATAGCAACGCGAACGCGCGTTCTGGTAAAAAGAAAAGAAAGAAAAAAAAATCCACTCGCGTTTTCGTCTGCCCACCCGAGTGTTTTAAATGTGACATCCTGGCGCTAGTGAATGAATTCGATATGGTCGTTCATCAGATGGACGTCAAAACTGTCTTTCTGAACGGAAATTTAAAAGAGTTTATCGATGTCGGCGATTCGAAGGTCGTTCGATTGAGGAAGAGCCTCTACGGCTTGAAGCAAGCGGATCGGATCGTTGGAACCAGCGATTCGACGACGAGATAAGAAAGCTTGGTTTCTATCCGTTGAAGAGTGACCACTGCGTTTACCGGTCTTGCAAACGAGGACTCACCCTCATCCTGTACATGGATGACATCCAGATGAAGGATCTTCTAGAAGTCAACACTTTCCTCGGAATAGCTATCAAGCGAGACTTCGGAAAGAGTGTCATCGAGTGTCATCAGGATATGTCGAGAAGGTTCTGCAGCGATTTGGTATGGCCGATTGCAAACCCGCAGGCACACCACTTGACACGAGCGTTCGCTGGACGAAGGTGAACGATGGTAAGGTTATCACCTAACAGCCGTTGAAAGAATTGATCGGTTGTCTACAATACCTGGCGACATATCCGAGGCCAGATATCTGTGGTGCGCAATGAGCAAGTACCAGGCCAGTCTGACGGATAGGCACTAGCAGGGCCTAAAGCGTGTTCTGCTATGCCTTCGAGGTACGACCGATACGGGAGTTGGTATTCAGAAACGTGAAATCAGAACTACTCATCGGATATGCTGATACAGATTTTGCCAACGACTCCTATGATCGAAGATCTGTTTCAGGCTACGCTTAAATGATCTTCGGTAATCTTATTTCGTGGTCAACGAAATGTGAGCTTTAAATGCCTTAATAAAACTACTTGTAAATAAAAAAATGAAATGTGAGCAGACGGTCAGTCTGCCGTCGATCGAAGTTGAGATAGGAGTCCTTTGCTATGCAGTCAATGAAGGTTTGTTGTTAACAAACTTCCTGGGTGAATTGGATGTGGTTAGAACTAGCACTCCTTTCATGGTAATGAAGGACAACATCTCTTGCATCCATTACGTGGAAGAGGAATGGACCCATCAGCAGATGAAGTATCTGGACGTGCAGTATGCATTCATCAGGGAGATCGTAAGAAGCGTCAGCTTTCTTTGAGACACGTCTCTAATATCATCTTAATAAATAAACATACAGTTTATTAATGCATGCATATCGCAAAACAGCGGTCGCTCTTATTAGAATTTATAGGGAGTTGGCTTTAATTTCTCTAGAATATCATAGATTTTATGGTAGTTATTTGCATGGCCGTAGGAACGGGGGGGGTTTTGGGGGTTAAACCCCCCCCCCCATGAGGATCCAAAAAAGCATGCGAGGTATTCTACTCTTCACACCAAATTTTAAATTCAGAACCAAATTATAATAATAGAGTAAGGTGAATCAAGATTATCAATCTCGAATAAAAACTAATGCCGAGACCTCAAAAATCCATCCCACTTTTTCAAAATTTTCTTACTTGTGCATATAAATTCAGGTCTGAATATTAAATTTTAAATTAAATTAAACCCATTTCGTAGGTTCTGATTCCATAATTCCCATAACCAAAATTGTATTCCTATTTTCGTATTTCGGATTCTGTATCCAGTTTAGAATTATGGATTTTCAGTTTGATAATCATAAGAAGTTAGAAATAAAAGCTGCTTTGCAATTCTGGTTCAAATTTGGTTTTGCATTTCACATCAAATTTGAATCACGCTTTTCGAGATTATATGCATTTTCACTATTTTGATAATAGTTTTCCGAATATGAAAAAAGAGAAATATTTAAATTCGAAGTTCTTAAACTTGATTCATACATAAAATTCAAACATTTAAAGCTTCAAAATGGCAATCCAAAATTAAAAAATCAGATTCAGATCATTGCAAATTAATATTTTAATGCTGATTCACAAAAATATAGATTAAACCTAAACTACAGAATATAAATTATAGATTCTTGAATGAGAGCTCAAAAACTAGGCTCATAAAATTCTGATCTGGAATTAGATTTGGAAAATCGAATTTTTTGTACATTTCAGAAATCGTATGGAAATTCGGATACAGATTCAAATTTTGCAATTTTTGAATTCAGGTTCAGAATTAAGATTCGGAATGCAGGTTAAAAATTCAGAAAAAAACCAGTTGGTAAATAAATTTTACATTCAACATAAATTATTGAGGAATTCCATAGATCATGAATTTATCACATGGCGGACTAAATACGAGATATCTCGTTTTTTCACTTGCAAAAGTGTGCTTTTTACACTTTGAAGTAAAGCTCAAATGGACTGAATTTAATTGCAATTTTTTTTTTGAAAAAACTGAAAACAAGATTTACCGTAACTTAAAAATGCTAAATTTGTAAAATTTAATCCAACGGTTTTTGAGATATAGAATGCTGAATTTCGGTGTTTCTCGTCATAGATTTCTTCGCGGTACTTAATGTGTTAAGATTGCTAGTCAATTCAATTTCGAGATTTCAAATTTTCAATCAAAATTATTTTCTAAGCACAGTTCAGCTGAAAATCACAAATAAAAGGTTCATTTTAAGTTATTTGTTTTATCCGAAAACCCCTAATTTCATTTTAAAAATCATCCACACGATTTTCATTATGGAATTGATTCTTCTTTATGAAAAATATTTGCTGTTAAAAAAACATTCTTACCTTATTAACATATTAAGGACGCCCAAAATTCGACATTTTATGTTTCAGAAACCAATAGTCAAAATTTTGCTAATTTCATATATTTGAGTAAGGGTCAGTGTTGTGTTAAATTTAGTAGAATGAGGTTTCATTATTAAATTTACGAACGCCAGCATCGATACGAAAAAACACTTCAATAGATAAAATCAATTTACGAACACACCGTTAGGATCAGGTTTTTCATCAAGCAAATTTGATCCGAAAATCTAATGATAATTATTTCCTACTTTTTTTTTTTTTAATACAAAAATTTTTAATATCAGAGTACTTAAAAATAAATAATCATATAGTCACACACCTAATTTGTTTTTTTTTTTGTTTTCGTGCAGTATTGGGCAATAAATCATAGATAAAAATAAGTCACCAAAACCCCCCCCATGAGTCGGTTCTTCCTACGGCCCTGGTTATTTGATATCCGTTCCAATCATTTATAGTTGTTTCATGTAGGGATTCTAAACGTAAGAGACATTTTCGGAAATTAATCTACATTTTTAGATACATTTACGATTTTGATTCAGCAGAACGACCCCTGAATCATATTTTCGAGTTGGATTTGTTGTTATGGCGGCGACTCTGGTTGCGCTGCGCAAATTTCGTGAAACGCGTCACAGCAATCTATCATCGGCTTAAGACGAAGTTTTAGCCAGCGAGCGCGCTTGAATGTTTGGCCATGGATGGAAACGGGATGAGTAGATGAAGCCGACCGACCGGCCATGCTCGTCATCAACATCCCATCTCATCCATACCGAGGAGAAACGACATTGCCTACAGAGCGTCCCATTTCTCCGTGGCCACTGCGCCGGTTGATGGACGGACGTTGGCCAGTCGACGCACTTTCTGTATACTTGTGTTGTGCGATCACAATCGAGAAGAACCACACAAGTAGTCTTTTAAGCGACGATGATGGTCACTTGAGCTGCTGCCAGACAGCCGGCCAAACCAGCCGTCATCATTGATGGTACAAGTAGGGATATTATTCATCATCAACGGTGGCTGGGATGTGGGAATGATGATCAGAGGAGGATCTCAACTCCATCCCCATAAGTGGCTTCGAACGATGGCCGCTCATCAAAATGGGTCAGTCAGTGGACGTGCTGGTTATTGTCTCTTGTTGACCTGACGCCAGATTTATAGAAAGCGGAGCAGCGAAATCACCAACAATTTGTGACATGTAGTTGGATGATGGATCCCTTTTTGATTCAGTCATTTTGAGCTAGGGTTAACGAACGTTCCTACAATGGTCACATTTGAAATCCAGATTCAGACCCTTAACTTGAAGTTCTTTGAGATACCTCAAGCAGATCCATGAAAAATAAATTGGGAAAATTCTTTTGACGCTCTTTTTCATAACCAGGAGGAAAGAACTTAAGTCAAGGAGTTAGGCTGAGTTTTTCAATCAGATCGGGCTGAGATTCGATCTGGACAGAAATGCGTATCGAACTTACGATTTGACTGTGGTTGGTGTTAAACCGCAAACGGGAGTAATGAGCTAGAAGGTATTTATTGAGAGGGAACCGATGTTTGAGAAAGTTGACACGATACTCTCGTTGTGAGAATGTTACTTTCATATTCAGAGCAAGAGTGTTGGAGAGAAAAGAGCTTTCAGATAGTAAGAGCTTTCTGTGTTCATGAGAGAAAACTTCAAGTGGTAAAAAAATGAAAAAGAACCTGTTTCCGATTAAACATCAATTTAATGCAAAACATATTCAGTCTTTTCTTGCTGTTTTTTTTGGGATTTTAACACTCTCGTCTTTTCTTGCTCATTTTCTCCATTTGTTCCAGTAGGGATACATTGAACTTTTCGGATTGGATGAGCTATAAAAGCATTCTAGTATATCTGGTTATTGAAGCATGATAATCTTTTCAGAAAAAATCCTGCCTATGCTACTCACGTCACGTCACGTCACACAGAATGCATAAAAGCATCGACTGATGATCATGATTGTGCTGCTGCGCTGCGGTGCATTGAACTCGCCGGGTCAGTAGCACCGAAAAGGGGTCACCTCCGACTACGAGAAGAGGTGTGAATCAACCTGTCAAAAAGTGACTGGCGTCTTCCCTGCTATGCGCATATGCATATGTTGGTAGGGCTCGGGAAGCAAGCAAGTAACAAACAACAGGTGAAGGAAGCTTGTCGCACTTCTCTCAAACGAGAGTGTGTTAGCTCATACGGGGGGAGAGCGTGAATGGATTTTTCGTTTATTTATGTTAGCAACTTCGAAGCGTCCATGTTTGCGCATGTCCAGATCATGGAAGTTTCATTTTTCCCAAAAGCTCACAGAAGTCGAGAGCCATCGTTTAGTCAAGCGTTTTCCAAGAAATGGCTATAGCTTTGGATTTTTTTTTGTTCTGTATTAAAAAAGAAGGAATAAAAAATCCAACACTTGTAATTAACAAATGAAAAAGAGAGCGAGCTCGCTCTCGGTTATTGGTAAAGCGAAACTTTTATGAATCTACCGACTCACGTCTCACTCAACATACGCAAGCCAAGTTCTCTGTGGAAACGATCATGACCGGACGACTCTCTCACTCTTGTCAGCTGTTGTTTGTTGCTCAGGTTCGGATTTCTCATGTAGGCTCTTTCCATTGATAAAAAATTCCATCACTGGAGAACGAGAGTGTAGTGTGAACGGGGTACGTACACGGAAAAATTTAGTTATTCATAAAATGTGTTGAGAATATACGTTCGTCATAACTAATCGATTGATGCTCAATATTTGTATACCCCCAATTCAATTTTGAGTAGATTTGGGTTGACAATATACAAATGAAAACTAAATCCCGATTATTCATACTCTGAATAAAAAGTTTGCTGTTGTTGGAATTTTATTTGAAGGGGTGTCGGAGCGAAAAAAAAAAAGTATTGAACCTTTTTGGTGGTATATCGCGGACGTTGGAAGGTGTGAGCCAGTTCCGAGGAAGCGCTAAGCAAGAAAAGGTACGGAAAGATAAGGCGCAGACAATCCGCGACGGTATGGGACGGAAGAACTTGAGAAACGAGTTCGATCTGATCGGGGAAATTCTCGGAATCAATCCGGACATTGCCACCCTGTGGATCTTTCGGCGGATGTGGATCAAACGGCATGAGTAAGTCCATTGTATCTTATTTTTCTTTGATGTAAGATTTCGAGCTTATGAAATTTTTCTTATTAGATGAACTATCAACTTCATTTATTTCCAGGAAAGTCAAAAAAAAAAATCAAAAACGAAAAAATCATACAAAAATATGACGAAGCTGTGCCTCCAAGTGAACCAGAAATTGTACTGTGCCTGTATCACCGGTGCTGGATTCTGGAAACGCTCCGGCGGACCCAAGAAACTATAAGTCGATTTCTTCTCATGGCATTTACTGTAAGCCAGTTGGTTAGCCTATTGAAAACACGGTGTTCATGAAATTGTTTGTTTCAGGTCATTTTCGGATAATCAACGATAGGTTGCAAAACAAACTGCTCCCAAAGATCAGCTGAACTTATAAACCGATACCGATACGATTCAGAACAACATTTCCAGCTACTCATCGTGCCACTACCGAAGGAAGCTGCTTCGGTGCTTCATTCAATCGGCGGCTTCATATTCATTCATTCAACACTTCGCGTATACTGCATTCCCATACAAAAATGTAAGTATTATAAGCACACAAGTCCCCGAGATCCGATAATGCATCCCGGAATAGTTCTCATAATAATATATGTCATGTAATTATTTTTTTTATTTTCAATCATGAAAAACTAAAGATTCGAATCTGACAAAAGTTTCCTCTAGATCTTCAAATTTCAGTTCGAACTCGAAATGAAAAGTAGCGCTGAAACCAATTTCGAAATATCATTTTATTAACATACTAGTTTTTCTATGTAAATAGTTTTTCACTTGGTAAAATAATTATTTAAGATTGAAATTAATTTCTCTTTTACAGATCCTCGACTCCCCCTGGGCCCCCTCTAGGTTTGGTAACATGTTGATGTGGCCAGTACCGGATGTTCAAACGAATGTCTTACCAGTTGAACCTTGAACCATGTTTGGTGTTACGTTTGTTGCCGATCTAAATGAGAAAGAACATTCCGGCATTAGAATTACCGGCATTATGTTGATTTGACAATAAATATTTTATAGCTACGGAAAAAATATAATTTTTATGATTTTTTTGGAGAAATTTTCATAAACGTTTACTTTCCTGAAGAAATCTTGAAAATGCATGGGCATCCCTACGTCAAAATACACAGAATTGACTAACTGGCTGGAAGCTTTCCAATGTATAAAAGCTCTTTAGACACGCTCTGCCTAAAACGCCCAAACTTAAAAGTGCGTGGAGACACTTTTCTGGAAACTGTATGGAATTTTATACAGATTAGAGTAACTTTGGTTACCGTGTATGTATGAATGATCATTCCTATGGAGTCAGGAAAGTCAATACTTGTTCTCATCGGTTGAAGCAACAGGCCATTTAGGGGAACATGCCCTATTACGCGCCACCTAAGCGAATCGCTGATTTTCTATGTATTCCACGTACAAATTGTGTTAAAAATGGATGTAATCGTTGAAGAAAAGTGTTTTCTACAAATGCCTATGATTTTTTATTACTCAAATTGCTATAGTTTCTTCAAAAACTTGATTTTTAAAAACCATATTCAAAGCCACAGATCAAAACTGTGTTGCAATTACGCGCCGCTGTGTATTCAATACGCGCCTAGCAGCCGAACACACCCGAGAGCAGCCGAAGACCGAAAACACACTAATACTTACAGACACTTTGACTGAAAAGAAAATCAAATTGGACTAATCAAAATTAAAAAAAAATGAAAAGTAGATTTTTTGGGCTGAATTAACGCTCAAAACATGGTTTTAGACTTTTTGTTCATTTTCAATGAAAATTGGCCTTTTTGAAAAATTTATGCTATTTTCAGAATACTACGATTGGCGCGTTATAACGAACGCATGGGCCGTGATAGAACATACCCATAAAAAGCATACCTTAGCGAGTTAAGTAAGACTTTTTAGCATAAAATCATAGTTTAGATTCTCCTCTATCGATGTGTCAGAAAATATTGTCTTATTCGTTTTGCTCTGCTTGGTGACACCTTATTAAAAGTGTTTTAAAATTTAGATCGAAATCAAGAAAAATCAAAATTGTGAAATTATCACAACACAGGGGCATTTTAAGGAAATATTCATACTTGCCATCATCAATCACAGCATTTAAAACAAATTGGTAATATTTTGCAGGCTTAAAATGTTTCAGATTCTTCAATACAAGGGTGGCGCGTATTAGCCACATGGGGCGTTATATGAACTTTTCCCCTACGTATACACCGTAAGCTATACAGGTTTCAGATGATGCTCCCAACTCCCAATTACGTCTACGTGTCGTGTCTCTCTTACACTAGCACTCGCCCGCCCGATGATATCGGTGCTGCAAATGCGAGAGTCCAGAACATCTCACCGATGTTGGATTGAGAAGCAACAAGTAAATTCAAATCGAATATTCTTGATCTCAGCTAAGAATCGGATAAAGATAGGGAAACTTGGATCAAATAATTATGGAGCCGTTTTCTGAATTTAGAAATAATTCTGTATTGTCATCACAATGTTGATTTCCAAAGGAGAAATTCTAATTTGTTTCTGACTCAAAAGGACAAGAGAAAACTGCACAACCTCAAATAATTGATTCACCTAACAGTACCATGCAGCTCTCCTTATATAAACAACCGATCAACTGGTTATCAAACCCACCATCCTTAAAATTCTGTCAACGCACGTTTTGTACCTTTTCATAGTCTAATCTCGATGGAATTCTTCCGTAAGTCCCGCTTGATGGTCATTCTCATTTTTTTGCCTTTTCTTTCGTTTGAAATAACTTTGCAAGTTCAGCTTTGATCAGGTTATCAGTATAATCGTTTCCATTAATAAAAATAGGATTTCATCGGTCGACGGCAGTTGTCACTCTGCAACCAAGCCTGCATTTCTTATCGTCGAATCGTTAATTCCAAGCACACCCCACTTGCTTCAAGCCTTACCGACGGAACGACTTCCGTCAACTCGGCATCTGAACTCTTGATGTAAAATACATTTTTGATGTCACATTTATTTATGATGTTATCAGTTTCCAATTGGGAACAATATGTACTTATAACATTTTTTCATATATCCCTACAGGTTATGGATCTGCGAGTAACCTTGGCGGGGAGCTGATACCCAACCCAGGTGAATGCTTTGATCGCAACGAATTGAAAAGCCTCTAATTCGACATCATAGCGCTGCAGCTGTGTATGCTGGAAGAGCTCCACGGTAAGTACGTTCCGAAATGGTCATACCATCTACCAGAGCTGCGACAACACACACGAGCTTGGAACAGCTTTTTTATTGTGGTGGGGAAGATGCAGAAGCGCGTGAGTGCACGAATGTGCCGATTGAGAATCAAGGCCCGTTTTTTAAATATCAGCATCATCAACGTGCACAGCCCTCGGATTGGAAATACTGGTGGATAAGACGAATTCTACGTGCAGCTGGAACGGGACTACGACCGTTCTCCAAAACATGATATCAATATGGTCATCGTGGATTTTGACGCTCAAGTCGGCCAGCTGACCAACGTAAACGGCGTAAGACTTTTAGATTCCGCCGCTTCCAAATGAATGACCGTACGTAGAACTTTTTCCCAGTACCGCCTCCCACACAAGTATACCTGGAGATCACCGTACCAATCACATATCAACCACGTTTTGATAGACAGCCGGCTCTTCTCAGACATCATCGACGTCAGACCTAGTCGTGTAAGTGGTCACCATCGTTTGAACTTTTTCGCAGACATCCACAACACATCATTCTTGAAAATCATGGAGAGCGCAATCGTTTGATCGGAGAGCAAAACAATGTGAAATGAAATTTTGATCTTTGTCGTTTGACTTTCATTCCATATGCGTAAATAATCATTCCACTTTCACATCCAAACATCAACCGGCGCAGCAGAGCGACGGATTTTTTTTCCACAGGAGGGAGTGAATAGAAAAGATTGCATTTGCTTATTGAGTCTGTAGGTTCTGCTGCGTGAAAGAGATAGGCGACGTCGTCAACTGTCGGAAATTCTGGTCGTTAGACCATCAAATCGTCGCTCTCGTGTACCAAGACACGAAATTTCGTTCGACAAACACACAAAAAAGAATGAATGTCGTTTCGTCTGATGGTAGTCGACTATTCTGCAAGTGTATGGTCGCAATTGTTTGATGGCACGAACATTGAAACTGATAGAAGCAGGATGTGTGACTGTCAGAGAAAATTTCGATGGTTTACAAGTCTGGCAGACCACTATCTGATGATGGTGAAGATGCGCCCAAAACTCTCCGTACTGAACAACATACGAAACCGACGCCTGTCTCGGTAAAATATCGCACCACTAAAGCATTCTGAGGTCGCAGCAGACTACGCGCCATCGCTTAAAGCAGTGCTGCCGTCAGAGAGCAACTTGACAATGCCCCTCTCGAGGACTCTTGGGTGGGATACCATCAAAACCAGGGGACTGTGATAAACGGAGAATCATCGTCAATGATCAAACAAATTTTGCTGCCAATGATTGAATTTGTGGTAATTTTTGGCAATTTGTTAGAGAGAATTAGAAGGTTTAAGTTGAAATGCGAGAAACCGGTGCTCAGAGAGAGTGAAAATGTTCTAATTGTTGCAATTTGTTAAGCAGTTGTGGAATTTTCACCATTACCATTCCAAATGCAAAGAATTTTCTCTCCACTGCAATCCCTTGATCAAAACAGTCATCAACAGCGTTGCGGAGAACGTCATCGGGCATGTGGATCAACTTGTTCGACGAGGAGTGTAGGAGGGTGATGAACAAAAAGAAAACCGCGCGGGTAGCGGTAGTGTGTAACAGTTATGTTTAATATCTCATGTATTCAGTAAGAATTATTCGCACTTAAGAATGTAACAAACCGATACTCTAATTGCCTCAGTGTGGACTTTTCACATAGTTTCGCACAGTTCCACACGTTCGAGTTAAATGTCAAGAAAAGAAATATGTCAAAAACGAAAGACATTTCCTTCCGTGCATGAAAAAACGGAAAAAAGAAGCGATTAGCGAGGCAACAATCGGTCGGAGTGTCGGTTCTCGGTTGGTGTGGTTTTTGTGTGCGCTGCGGGACGGATTCGGTGCTACCGCAAAGAACCGGCGCGGCTAGTAAGCATCCGGACAGCACAAAATCCGCGCGACATCGGCGAGTGCAGGATTCCATCCGGACAAAAGAATTCAGCGACAAAGTTGGGTGAGTTGCCAAAATCTCTATAACCACGAGAGGGACGAATGCCTCCTGTGGAGTTAAAATCCCTTTAAAATAAACAAACAAACTATAACCACGACAGGCAAAATCTCACCAAGTATTTTGGACAGATTCGTTCGTCGAATTCTTAATCGCTGATATTGGGCGGAGGCGAAATTATGCAGTTGTGTTAACCCCCATGGTTCCTCGCAGATCGTTTGGCAAACTGGCTTCAACTGGCAACGCTTCACCATCGAGAATTTCGGAGCACTCACCGATCGCCAAGAACAGTGCGACAGCAACAGTGTCCGGAAACCTATTGGTTGAATTGTGTCTTCGGGAAGATACGGACCAAGCGAGGATCGCCGAAAGGAGTGACCGCCAAAGCGGTATCAGCGAAGTTGCAGTCGCCGAAGGAGAAAGCATTCCGACATCCAAAAGTGCTTACCATAGGAGGACCGGCGCGGGACTCTGCATCAGGGAAAAACATCGACTCGTCACCAAGGCCTGGAAGTGCCGTGCCAAGTATTACCATCGTCGCTAGGTGGCAGCACCAGCAGGAGTTTCGGTGCCTAGGGCATTGCATGCTTGATCCGGATCTCCCGGATTTGCGAAGGATAATTCATTGGTTTTGCATGCTGGACAATCCACCAATGCTCTTCTCAGGATTTGAAGGCGCTTACGAGGAGGCCGGCACGCCTTTTCACATGCATGTTCCAGTGGCGGAAAATCGTTGCTGCTAAATGGCGCTTGTTTCGCTGCATGCGGCAGAGGTTACGCGATGACAAAGAGTAAGTGCCCATAATATTTTCCCTGAATACATGCAAAGCAATGGATACCAATTTTGATTTTGTTGTGGCCTATTTTGTTGTTGTGGAGTTACTTCCGTTGCCTTTGCGCACTCCCACACATCAGTCAAGTTCAAGAAAACCTTTAACAAGTGTATGTAGCATCCTATAATATGCCTCTGCTCTCACGCTAAAAGAGAGTATCTGAGAATCAAGAAGTATGTAACCTCCAAAAATGGCAGTGCAAAAATCGGGCAGCCAGCTGCCAAACACGGTCGTTTTGAAGGTTAATTGTCCCAAAATTAAAAAGTGTTAGTGGAATACCCTGGATAATGACACGAATACTAATAGCGCCAAATAGGACAATTGTATCTAGGTAGTCATCAGGTCAGTTGTGCGGCAGTCTGGATTTGGACCTGAATAGTGTTCCGAACCGGGACTCCACATTGGCGGTCCGTGCCAGTGTTTTTGGCATTTCCTTTCAGGAAGGAGGGAGGAATGGGCCAGTGCTTGAAGGAAACCTAGCACTGGTCATATAAAGCCGTTAGGCAACTAGAGATCCGACCGCACGTCAGGGCATGAAAAGTATGCGATCGCCCATTAGGGCAAAGGGGGATTCGATAGCCCTATGGGGTAAATGTGTTTTTATATTTGAGATTAAATCTCCAGCCCTCATTGAGCAAACCCTGTATCTCTAACCCATTATAGAGTGATTTTAATTTTAGAATATAGTGAGTGTAGTCATTTGGTCATGGCCATCGGTGAAAAATTAAGAGCCGGGTTCAGCCCATGGCAATATAAAAATAATATAAGTAATTAAAGAATGACGAAGCAATTATTAAAAAAGGGGAGAATGTGGCATCCTAGAACATGCCTCTACTCTCACGCTAAAAGAGAGTATCCGAAACTCAAGAAGTATGCAAGCGATGGTGTGCAATCGCTAGCACAACTGACCTCTAGTGCATCTAGGTAGTCATCAGGTCAGTTTGTGCTGCAGTCCGGATTTGGACCTGAATAGTGTTCAGAACCGGGACTTCACTGTGTAGAGAAGCATCTGTCTAAACGTGGAAAATCATCGACCGCGGAAGACGCAGCGAGGCCGAATTTCCAAAGAGAAAAAGCATTGCCTGGAGGAGGTGGTGCTTGAGAAGTTGGAGCAGCTGCATCATTTCTAGGAAACACGAAAATATAATCATAAACACAACGCATTCCGTGAAGGCTTTGTGCCGCAAGCCGAAATGTGCCGGGAAAAGGACGGATGCAAACCAGCAGCAGTAAGAATTGTGCCATCGTCTCAATATAGAATAATAATCTAACCAACCGATTTTTCAACCATTCGCTAAGAAAGACAAATCGAATGTGCGAAACCGTCATCTTCGATGCTTGAAAGTTTCGCTGCTGTATGTTTTCTTTCTAGCTGGTCGCCTACCTCCCATTTTTCCGTCGTCCCATCAATATGCCGGACGACCATTGCGACCGAGTTCAAGTTAGCTCAAACGCCAACCAAAAGTGAATGGGCGAGCGAGAGCTTTTTTCTGTAGCTGCTGCTGATCGAAGAGAACCTCTGTCTGTTCACTTTGGGACAACCATTCAGCTGACTGAGCGAGTGGGTTTCTCGCCTCACTCAGCTGGTTTGCGTTGCTTTGCTTTGGTTAGCCAGTTTGCGCTGGGTAAGGGTATGTTGTGTTTGGTGAGAAAATTAAACTGACTCGACTCGACGACTATAACAATTAGTCAAGTAGAATCAGTTGTTGAGTATGGTCGGACTCTGACTTGCTCTCCGAAGGGGAAACGTCGTCGAAGTTTTCCTGGGTATCTAATATATACATTTTTTTCGGGTTTTTTTTTCATTGTGTTGTGTTTATTCTTGATTGGGGTTTATTTTTTTCTGGTACCTTTTTATTTTGTTGTCGACTTGATTCGGTCGTCGTGGTCGCCGCGCTGCGAGAAGAAGGAAGGAGGTACCCGATCAAGCGGAAAGATAGCCTGAGGCGTGTGGAGCAGCAAAAGCGAAGAACCCCGAAAGGGTTTTCTCCACTCTTTCTCGAGAAGAAACAAGTCGCGCGGCGGTGGGCCAGCGTGTAAGCGAGAAGTGCTGCGGGAGAAGCTGGCTGACTGAACGAACAGCAGCCGCAGACGAATACGCTGCTAACTCTTTGCGCCGTTCCATCACATACCTACTTCTTGTTGTTGCTCGTTTGATCCCGCAGTCGATTTTCTTCAACTTGTTTTGTTGTTGGAGTTGATGGCTGGCTAGTAGCGGCAGTCCAAGATCCAACTCAGACTCAGGCTCAAGCAGCTCAGATTGTGCTCTGGGTTGATGGTTGTGTTGTATGTGTGATGTGTTCTTTTGCCTGCTTGCGTTTCGCGTTCAGTTTTTCGATTTTTACATTCGGTGAAACTTGACTTTGGTGCGCGAATTACGGGCCACTAGACGTCGTCGTCGTCGTCGTTCGCAGTGAGAAGTAGATGTTCTACGCGGGGCGTGAAACGTATGCCATACAGCATAGTAGACGTGTGCAGTCGTGACACGAAGTGCGCGATTCGATTGGATCAACTAAAGAGTGTTCAACAGAAAGATTCGCTACTTTTTTTTCTTCTGGGGTATTTGATTGTGTGATCTCTATAATTTGCTACAACATCTCAGCAAGCTACTAGCAAGGTGAAGTGCGATGCCTACTACGACTGGATCTCGATGCGTTTAGCACAGTATCGAAGCCGTGATCCGATCATCATCTCAAGAGTGCTGGGCTGGGTGTGCTTTGGAAATTTAAAAGCAATTGATATTTAGCAAACGCAAACACACTGCGTGTCTGCTAGCGAGATAGCGAGGAGGAGCAGAGAAGAAGCTAGAAAAAAAAACGGGAACGCGCAGTGTTTAACGAGAAATAATACAAGAAACATGAAATAAAGAAGCAAGTTGTGAGGTACAAAACGGTGTAGCAAAGTGGAAAAAAAGTTGTTTGATCGTGCTCTCGACGGTCGATGACAAAAGTGAGAAGAAGAAAATTTGCCATAATTGAGAGTTAAGTCGGAGGAATCAAGTGAAGTCGATTGAAACGGGGCAAAAAGAGCCAGACGATTTTTGCTCAATCAATGATTTTTCCAACCTACCTACAACCTACTGCTTTCTGCAAACGTAATGAAATAGCTTAGCTGTACCGAGAGTTACCGCACAGGTGCAAAAGCCAATGAAAAACGACCGAACGCCCCGGTCAGTGCAGTGAAATATTGCGTATTTTGTTTTCTGCCGTAGTCAGTCGAATTTGGAGAATAAAAATACACAAATAATTGATCGGATCGTATGCGCACGAGCGTTTTTCGGAAACTAAGTGCCTTCTCCCATACCGATATACCGACGTATAGGTAGGTGCGCTACGCTTCACACGTACACGACGCAATAGGATAGATACGTCGTCGTCGTTGTCGGAAAAACGCGAAGTATAAATTTAAAAATCAAATTGCAACCTAAGCTGTGTGACCAAACGCGACATCCATCGTCGCGGCCAAGAGTATCAACATCATCAGCAATGCCAGAGCTCTACTAGGCGCGTCTACTAAGGAAGAGAAGAAAAAAACAGCAAGCAGCAAAAAATAAAGAAAATAAGAATATTTACACACGCGCGCGGCTGGTTATTCTGCCATCACAGCAAAGTTGACGGAAAAATAAGAGCATCATCGCAAGACCAGGACGGACTTAAGAGAAATAAAGGAAGCCAAATTAAGAAAAGCTAATTTTATCGCTTTAAACCAAGTCGCCAGAAGAAGTCTCGAGTCGAACGCGCTCAACGCTGCTCAAGTCGTTGCCGTAGACCCAACAACAAGATCTCCACGGACATACGCGCGCGGCACGGCGAGAATATCGTGAGACGTTGAAGCAACAACAGCAACAAAACACTCAGCAATAAGTAAACGCGCATACACACACCCATTCGCCAGCAGCTCTCGCGTGCGCCGTTCTCTTAGAAAGAAAATAAAACACGTATAGCAGTAAATATATGCAGCAACACAGAGGAGAAGAAAAAAAAACTGCACCACGAATCCCCCCGAGAAACACACAAGATGGCGTTCAGCAGCAGCAACAACAACAACTCCGCTAACAACAACAACACAAATACCTCCGGAGGAGCCGAGGAGAACGATGGGTCCAACAAAAAGAAAAACTTGATAATTCTGGTGGATAAAGACTCGAACGATAAGCTAAACGAGCTGTTCGATAAAACACTCAGCAATAAATTACCGCTGCAAATTCCCTACCGCATGCGAAAGTTGCCGGACTCGTTCTTCAAGCCGCCCTCGTCCGGCTCCAAATCGCCCTCGATTTCACATTCGCGAGAAAATTCGGCAGACTCGGCCTTCGGGTCCGGGACCACCATCCTGGGTGGGGTCACTACCGGCCCGAATGGGCTCCCGATTCACCACAGTCGGGCGCACAGCAGTCCGGCCTCGCTCGGCAAGATCCCGGCAGGGCTGGTGGCCAGTCTCACTGCCGCTGCCGCCGCCTCCAATGCCTCCGGAAACAGCGGCGGTAAAAGCGGTGGACAGAACAACGTGGGTGGTGGTGGCGCAGCAGATGCCAGTAGCCTCGGGGCAGCCGTTGCCCAGCAATCGGGGGGTCTCACGAAGCAGGCGCTACAGAATCTGCACAGCCGGGGCCGCTCGTACGACGTGTCCAATCTGCACTTTGGCGAGCTGCCACCCGGCTGGGAGCAGGCCAAAACACAGGACGGGCGCATCTACTACATCAAGTAAGTGTGGCATTTTTTTTTTAAATTTCAAAAGACTGTAAAAAGGGCTTATAAAATGGTACAAAACTTAATTGAAAATCCTAAATTCTCAAGCCAAAAATATTTGATCAATGTTGAATACACCGTATTTAAAAAGTGATTCTGAGTCAAATAAGTCTCATGAAACGTTTAAAGCGCTTATAGAACCGCATTAGTTTTATAAAGTTGTTTTTAATCCAAAACAGATTCTTTCGGAGCAATAAGAGTTCAAATGACATTTGCTGATATGAATAAACACCTGGCAATTGCTTTTGCTATTTTATAGATCCGTTTCGTGAGTCAAATACTTCGATTGACATGAAAATTTTTATTTCGAAGCAAGCAAGTCTAAGTGTCTAAACTAAGTGAAAGAGTTTCTTATTTATATCACCTATTGGCTATAGGTAGTTCAAAATGATCGATTAATAATGAAGATCAACAATTTTTACTTGTCGTCAAAAGTGCAAAGAGTCTTTGCCAAAGACCTCTTTTGACTTAAAACAAACTTTTTTTTTCAGGTGATTTTAATCGGTTCCATATTCATTCTATGTACACTGTATCAAAAAATTGTCCGTACAGCACGTACCTTGAAATCCAAACAATCAAAAAGGGCACTTTTTCAGTCAATAAGAATACTACAATTACATCATTCGCTGCAGAAACTAGTCCTTTTTGTAGATCAGTATTAAAAATATTTATGAATTAAACCTTAAAAATAATTCAAATCATTTTGTATATAAAATCCCAAAAACGACGTCAAAAATTGTCCGTACACTAAGGCCTTTGTCAAATATTAGTCAATAAACCGTTATGTGTTAGTCCTTCAAACGCAGAAACGTGAGTTGAATCTTAGCAAAGACAATTTCCAGTGGTCTGAGCGATAAATACGGTAAAATGATCGGTATTTAGCATAAATCAGTAGATTTCAACAATTTGTAGATTACATTAACAGGAAAATGTCTGCTCCTCACAAAAAATACCCGTTGGTTTATCAGTCATATTACGCGTCTACAGGAACATAAATATGATTGTTTGGTTCTGACCCGAAAATACGATCAAACCAACCATCAGCTTATACGAGTAGTTTCCAGGGAGTTAGTCTTTTTAAAGTTCTGAAGGACATACTGAACCGACGATCGTGGCCGTCTTTCGAACAAGCTTTTAAAGTCAATCTTCAGGTCAAGAATCAGTTTCCGGATGTCAACGGGTATTTTTTTGTGAGGAGCAGACATTTCCTGTTAATTTAATCCACAAATTGTTGAAATCTACTGATTTATGCTAAATACCGATCATTTTACCGTATTTATCGCTCAGACCACTGGAAATTGTCTTTGCTAAGATTCAACTCACGTTTCTGCGTTTGAAGGACTAACACATAACTGTTTTCTTGACTAATATTTGACAAATGCCTCAGTGTACGGACATTTTTTTGACGTCTTTTTTGGGACTTTCTATACAAAATGATTTGAATTATTTTTAAGTAGACTAGTATTTTTATTGACTGAAAAAGTGCACTTTTTGGTTGTTTGGATTTCAAGGTACGTGCTGTACGGACAATTTTTTGATACAGTGTATATTAGACTGAGTCGATTTGGTGTCCCTTTTGAATTTCTTAAACCTTGAGGTTTGAAATGCTTCGTTTTGATTTAAAACTCATCCCTGATTGTTTGCAGAATTTTTAGGTAACATTTGCATGAGTAAATTTGAACCTTTCGGTTTGTATGGGGAAATTAAATATTTCGTACTGAAAAATCAACATCATTTTTGTTCCTTCCGTTCCTAGTAATGATTTGTGTGGCGATTTATAAGTTCTTTAGGAATTTTTTTTCGTTGAACAACTTTGTCGAAGACCGTAAATTCGTATTTGATTAGGCAAAAAACTTATTAGCTGTTTCATCATTCAAACAATCAATAAATTCAATTGATATCGCTGGTGGTGCCTTGCGAAGTATTGCGTGAAAAGTAACTAAGCACCCAGCAGTGATGTTAGTTGAATTTATTCTTTTCCAATGCCAAAAGCCATGCCCCTATTCAACGCCTAATGACTTTTTTGTCTAATAAGATACGAAGTTACGGTCTTCGACAAAGTTGTTCAGCGGAAAATTTTCTTCAAAAATCTATAAATTTACACAAAACCATGAAGCTCGATTCCACCAGTACAAAATATTCAATTTTCCCAAACAAACTTAAAAATACAAATTTACCCACGTAGTAAACTTTACTTAAAAAATTTACAAAATATTCATGGATGAGTTTTGAACCAAAACGCAACATTTCAAATCCCCAGGGTTTGAGAAATTAAAAAAGAACCCCAAATATCCCATATATCCCATTGATTCAACAAAAAAGCTTTTACAGAAACTTCATAATTCATTTTTCTTTTTCAATCTTTCAAGGAATAATCTATTCTTTTTTATAAAATCGTGTTAAAAGTGGCCACTTAACCGGAGAACTAAAATTAATGAAAAAAATCATCTTAAACATATCTCAGATATAAAAGTTTGTTCAAGTCTATTTTTTCGATGCTTAGTCGTTTTTAGAACTCTTGTGAATTCCGAATTTTCGAGATCTCGTAAACATTCTGTAAATTTTATTATCTTCAAAAATTTGCCTTCATCCTTTATAAATTTTCGTTGAAATATTGAAAATTTGTCTTTGATATTTTAGCCCTTTATTTAAAGTAGTAACACATTGGCTACAGATAATGTATGTAACCGCTTATCTCATAACTATTTTAAACATTTTATTGTTTCAAGACACGTAGTATGTATTGATTAGTTTATTCGTTTATAATTAATTTGACGGGTTCATTTTCTTTTCTTTCGAGTCCTGTAGAAATTCACACGACCAAAATTGGGAAAATACCTCAGATTCAGTAAGGAAGGTGATTTCTTTGTTTTGCTTTGGTATTTGCTTTTATTTATACATTTTCTGGTTGCAAAATTTTAATCAATGTACCGAATGATGGCATTTTATAACGCAAACGTTGATATTATTCAATTAAGCATGACCAGAGAACAAATTAACAGTAAAATTGTGCAGTGCTCTTTTACAAATTAGCAATTAGTATAGTTATTAAGTGTGATTTATATTATAGAATAAGATAAAGGGCTGAAGCCTAGGATCTAATCAATAAATAAATCAAAACAAAAATAGTTTTTAGACTTCAAAAAATATGTGCAGTTTGTAAATTCATATATCTCATTATAATCTCATATATTTTCTACAGTATTCCAAGGAATATCTGAGATGTTTCTTGAATTTGGGAATTGTTTTTACAAATTTTCATGTTAAATCTTTTTTGAGTATTTTTTTTATTCCTACCTTTTTCCCCTCATTTTTTTCTAGTACATGTACAGTCTAAAAGACTAATCTACTAGAAATCTCAACTTTAAGGATTGTATGGAAAAATTCGATAATTCGTTCTGAAAAATCAATATGATTATTTCGTTTTCTGTGGATTTACTAAAAAATGGCATTGAAATTGCGAGCATTTGGCATTGGCATCTTGAAGATTCGGATTTGATAACTTGGAGGTTTGGAAAATATTGCAGATGGATATTGAAATTTAGAAGGACTTGCATTAACATTCTTAAAATTTGGCATGCATGATTTCGCATCAATGTTTTAAGGATTAGCATGCATACATGTTTTATCAATATCTTAAGGATTTGGCACTGATAACTTGAAGATTTAGCGTTGACAGCTTAAAGATTTGGCACTGGCAGGGCTAGAAGTTGGTCACTTTTTAG